>NW_008335593.1:2255556-2257226 GCF_000622305.1 Nannospalax galili | reverse complement strand
GATCTATGTACAACAAACCCACAGCCAACATGATTCTAAATGGAGAAAAACTGGAAGCATTCCCATTAAAATCAGGAACCAGACAAGGATGTCCACTATCTCCACTCCTTTTCAACATAGTACCTGAAACTCTTGCTAAAGCAATGAGACAGGAGAAATAAATTAAAGGAGTACTAATTGGAAAAGAAGAGGTCAAACTATCACTTTTGCAGATGATATGATACTATACCTAAGAGATCCCAAAGTTCCACCAGAAAACTCCTAGAACTGATTAACACTTTCAGCATAGTGGCAGGTTATAAAAATCAATCTACAAAAATCAGTAGCCTTTCTATATGCCAATTACAAGGAATTGGAGAAAGAGTACAGGGAAATGCTCCCATTCACAATTGTACAATTGCTGAAAAAAAAAATCTTGGAATAAATCTGACCAAAGACACCAAACATCTCTATAGTGAAAATTTTAGATCATTAAAGAAAGAGATTGAGGAAGACACCAGGAGATATAAGGACCTCCCATGCTCATGGATTGGAAGAATTAATACTGTGAAAATGACCATCCTACCAAAAGCAATATATAGATTCAATGCAATCCCAATCAAAATCCCCATGACATACTTCACAGAATTAGAAAAAAAAAATCCTTAAATTCATATGGAAGCACAAAAGACCTGGATAGCCAAAGCAACCATAAGCACAAAGAGAAAAGCTGGGGGGGTTACTATACCAGATCTCAAAGTGTACTACAGAGCCATATTCATAAAAACAGCATGGTAACTGGCACAAAAATAAACACACAGATCAAAGGAACATCATTAAAGACCCAAACCCGGGTACATGCAATTTCAGTCACCTGATATTTGACAGAAGTGCCAAGAACACACAATGGAGGAAAGACAGCATCTTCAACAAATGGTGCTGGCAAAACTGGATCTCCACCTGTAAAGTAATGAAATTTGCAGGTAAATGGATGGATCAAGAAATTTATACTAAGTAACACAGACTCAGAAAAACAAACGACATATGTTCTCCCACATATGTGGGTCCTGACACCAAACCCTTTTAAATTCCAGGTCCTTTTAATAAGATGATGCTACACAGCAGTCCCTTCTGCATGAAATAACTACCATCATCACGACATCAGCTGAGCCTGATTGCTAAGCATCATCACAATTGGGCTTGTTGACACTTGTGCTCATTCATTAAAGGAGAGCCAAGTACCCTCACCAGAGTATCCAGCCAGTCTTCCCAGCCAACTGTATGTAATTTGGCCTGAATCACACATGGCCTCCTGGATTTGGGGAGGGCTACAATATACAATCTGGGGAAGGATAGGAAGAGAAGGCATGACCCATGCTGGGTAAAGGCTTTCCAGTGTGCATACCCTCAGGTCATACAAACACCTCAGCAAATCCTCAGTTATCTCAATAAGTAAGCTCGGTAAATTCATTGGTTCTCCAGTAAAACTTTAATCAAACATTGGCTTGATGCTAGAACCTTAAAAGGGAATAAGCATTGCTTAGCATCCCCAGGAAAAGAAGTTTCACAACCGAAGGGAAATTTTTTGTTAATGGTAGTATGTCTCATAATCATTTTTTAAAAAAGAAAATGAGAATGTAAAAGATGTTAAAAGGACATGGGGATGGAGATATTTTCCAAAATAAAAAAAT
>NW_008335593.1:2254656-2255401 GCF_000622305.1 Nannospalax galili | reverse complement strand
ACCTTATCTACATAGCATATGGTAATTAAAAGTACCAGACTGGTGGAACTAACCTTATTGGATGTTTAACAGCTATAGTTTGAGGCCTATACTAATGTGGTCAGAGGGACTTAAAGGACAGTTTTTGCCCCTTGCCTTCCAAGGTTGACTAAGTTCCAGGGGACTATGGAACATCTTTCAAAATGTCCTGTAACTGTGGTGAGTCACCTGTCATCTTGTTCAGGGAGGACCTGAAGACCCCACGAGATGGACTCGAACCAGTGTCCAATCTACAAAGAGGAGGGTCTACTCAGAGGAAATATTCATACTTCCAAGTGAAGCCAGACATTGTTGAGAAGGACCTTTGACTCATCTTCACATAGATAGAACTAGTAAAAGAAAGGAGCCCAGGGCTCCTCCCAAGCCCATGTGACCCCTGAGGAACAAATCCTAAAATGACCTTAAGAGCAAAAATAAATTGATTTATTTGGGCCAACTATATGGTCTTAAACATTCAAAAGGAAAGTATAACCAAAGAGTAAAGTCATCAGTATATTTTTTTAAGAGTTCAAGGGATTACACTTCCCAGGCATTAGGCAGAAGTCCATATAAAAAGTTATTTAGGACGAGTGCGGTGGCGCACACCTTTAATTCCAACACTATGGAGGCAGAGGCAGGAAGATCTCTGTGAGTTCAAGGCCAGCCTGGTCTACATAGTGAGTTCCAGGGCAGCTGGGGCTACAGGGAGACCAGGTCTAAAAAAGAC
>NW_008335593.1:2252624-2254169 GCF_000622305.1 Nannospalax galili | reverse complement strand
TGGGAAGACAAAAGAAAAATGGGGAGGAACCCAACAGAGGGATGCTTTTGAAGCCCTTGTCAAGAAATTCCAATGGACTCTCATATGAACACTTCAAAATTGCCATGTCATTTCTAGCTCCCTGTCTAGAATTACTCTTGCCTTAACTTCTCCTTCACATCTCCTATTCACGATTCAAGGACTTTCTTTTCCACCTAGAGATATGAGTTATGCAATTTGGGAGTGTTTTCATAGACCCACTGAAGGGGTACTCCAGTTGCCTCACCCTGCATCCCTGTTCAGCAAGGAAGAAGTCAGAGTGGTCTGTGTCCCAATTCCCTATTGGCAATTTGGGTAAACCTCTTCAAAGGATGGTATGATAAGAATAGGAGATAGAAATTGGCTAGGCAGTTAGGGTAAAAAGACCCCAATGAAAAGTAGCCAGTTTCTTGACCAAAACTCACAATGTCCTTGGGTCCCTTAACAACAAACTCTGTTCCAAAGGCCAAAAATGTTGAAAATATTTGGGAGCTTTTATCTAATCCTTAAAAGATTTTAGGGTTAACTCTTCAGAGGGGGAAATGTTAAGAGTAGCTAAGGCCTCATAAAAAAATAAATCAAAGAAGAAAAAGAATACATGAAATTATCAGAAAAAAAGTGATGGGGAGCTATGGGAGGAGTTAGAGGGGAGGGAGTGGGCATGGATTTGACCAAAACACTTTATATAACTGTATGAAATTCTCAATAAATTATTCATTAAAAATCAAAGAATGGTCAAAGTTCAAAAAAAATTTCTCCATTTTGACACCAGCATATGGTATGAGATGGAGGTTTCTGGCTCTGCCCCTGGGTCTCTGGTCTTCTCTCTGCTTTTACGGCATATCCTTGTCAACCAAAGGCTCTTGGAACTTGCTGCAGCTTTGAATTCGTTTTTCAGTTCTTGGAAATTCTGTATAATTTTGAAGTGTATTTTTTTTCTGAAAAAAAATTTGTTCAGATTTTGATAGGGATTAGACTGGCTTCTTGACGTATTGGCTAGAACTGAGGTCCTCACAACACTGTCTTCCAGTCTACAAACAGGGGGCCTTTGCTCGTGTGTTCTTTGTTACTTTCACGAATATTTTATAATCTTCATTATACAATTCGCCACCTCATTGGCTAACTTTATTTCACAGTACAATATTATTTTTCCTTCCTCTTTATACTCACCCTCCCCCATCTCCTCCTAGATCATCCCTCACTTTCCCACCAACCCAATTCTGTGTCTTCTTTTTTGTTTGTTTGGTTTTTTTTTTTTTAATGGGTCCTTTTAATAAGATGATGCTATATAGAAGTCCCTTCTACATGAAATACCTACCATCAACATGACTTCTGCTGAGCCTGATCGCTAAACATCATCACAATCGGGCTTGTTGAAGGTTATGCTCATTCATTAAAGGAGGGCCAAGCAGGGTCACTGGACCTTCACTGGAGAGTCCTGCTACTCTTCCCAGCCAACTGTATGTAATTTGACCCTAATCACACATGGCCTCCTGGATTTGGGGAGGGGTAAAGTATACAGTCTGT
>NW_008335593.1:2243701-2251337 GCF_000622305.1 Nannospalax galili | reverse complement strand
GCCTTGCCCATAAAGTCTCCATTTGAGAAGACGCTCTTGATTCCATTGAGGGTGGAAGAAGATCAGGTTCCTAGGTGAACATGTAAACACCATCTGTCCATCACTACCCAGAAAACAGACTGCTAGATGCCTCATCCCTAGAAATAGAAATTTTCACTCTATACATTTATTGGGGGTAAACTGAGGCTGTAGGGACGTATGGATATAGTAAAATCACATCAGAAAAACAAGGCCCAAAACCTTATCAGACATGCCAGAGAGAAGAAAGGGAGTAATTGCCTCCAGGGACCCCATAAAGTGGTGAATACTTAGTCTGTGACTGCAATGACCCGGTACCAACCTATCATGTGATGCCTGGTGTTTTAGTTTCATTTCTGTAATGACAAATACAGCAACCCGAAGAGGTATGGGTCTATTCAGCTCACAATTCTAGCTTAAAGCCCATCATTGTGGTGAAAGAAGTCAGGGCAGGGCCCCCAGCAGGTGTTCGCCTCACATCCGCAGTCATCAGCAGAGAGAACATAAATGTGCTGTGCGGCCTGCTTGATTGCTGCTGAGTCTTTTTCTATGCTTACATAGTCCAGGACCAAGTCCATGACACGGGGCCACCACACTTAGGTTGGTCTTCATACCTACGTTAACAATCATCATAAGCCCTCACACATATACCCACAGGCCAAGCCAGTCTAGAGAATTCCTCTTCGAAGCTCTTGCGGCCTGCTTGATTGCTGCTGAGTCTTTTTCTATGCTTACATAGTCCAGGATCAAGTCCATGACACGGGGCCACCACACTTAGGTTGGTCTTCATACCTCCATTAACAATCATCATAAGCCCTCACACATATGCCCACAGGCCAAGCCAGTCTAGAGAATTCCTCTTCGAAGCTCTTTTACCAAGTGATTCTGGTTGTGTCATGTTGAAACTAAAAACTAACCTGCATAGCTGCTGCTCACATCAAGGACCAACAGAGGACCCATGACTGTCCTGGGCTTCAGCTCACAGTCCTCCGCTATTGACGCTATCTACCTTAGTGCCATCCGCCCATCCTGCTCGTCTGGACTTCCATCTGCTGTCCTTGCTCCGAACTCATCCTTTCTGCCGCCGCTTCACCCTTAAACCACGGCGACAGCAGCAGCTTCTCCCCAGCCGGTTTCGACTTTGCTATTTTATCAGTGCACTCTCTACTTGCATTTCTCTCCATCCGCTTCTGGAACCTTCCAGACTCTACTGAAGCCACTTTAACCTGTATCTGTGCTGTAAGGCACATGGAAGCATCTCTTTGTCGTTCCGTTCGTCTTGTCGACTCGACACAACATAGAGTCAACTGGGAAGAGGGAACCTCAGCGGAACAATGTCCCCTGTCAGACCGGCCTGTGGCTGTGTCTGTGAAGAAGTGTTGACTGAGGATTGATGTGGGAGGGCCCAGCCCGCTGTGAGGAGGAATCACCCCTAAACTCGGGCTGTGTACGAAAGGCAGCAGAGCGCAAACCAGAGCGTGAGTCTTGAGGGAGCCTGTAGGCAGGGTTCCCATCGTTTCTTCTTCAGTTCCTGCTTCAGTTTCTTTCTGCCCTGACTTTTCCTCAATAACTAATTGTTACTTGGAAGCGGATAATGTACATCCTCCCCATGCGGTTTAGTCAGAGTTTTATCACAGTGACATTGCTTTGGCCAGATGACGTAGGTGGGCAGGATTATCAGACAGGTTGCTGCTCTTTAAACCACCAAGTCTTGTGTACTTAATGTTGTTCAACGCACTCTGATGTTGTAGAAGGGGAGAAACAGGAAGGTGTTCGCCTATGTTTTTGACAGAGCGCGTTCACAACATGATTTATTTGAAATATTAGATGAATTGTTGCCTCTTAAATGCAAAATCACAGCTTCTCAAGGACAGAGTTCTAGATGCCCAGGCATCCTTTTTACTCTGTCATTCCGTTTCTTGGCCCTGAATCATAAAAGCATGAGCGAGATCTCAGCTTTTATACAAAGCTCTCAGCTGACTAAACTGAGAAGCATCTCAGATAACAGTCTAACTTCATCCCCTAGACATGTGGGGTGTCTCAAAAAAGCGGGAGAAAGAGCAGGAAGTGGAAGAAAAGGAGATGATCAAAGTTTTAGGTGACGAGCAGGTGCTTTCAGGAGAAATTCACTGCTGTCCCTTTAAATTACATTTTTTGCACCTTCAGAGTTGGCATTTTGCTCGTTGCTTGTTTTCAGGCCTTCCAGAGAAACCTGCAAGGAACTTGCTGCACTGGCTGAGTCACTCGGACTCGGTTTTGGATGACCAAGTAAACTCTGTTCATCACAACACTACAACTTGTACCCACCCAGCCTCCCCGGGGGTTAGGGTCAGTTCATCTGCCTTAACGGGACCATGAGACACAGAGCCTTAAACGGAACTTGGTCAAGAGAATGCCACCTGGCATGGGGTCATGAGTCTTATGAGAATGAAAGTTTCTAGGGTTGAGCCCCTTGATGCTTTGGTTGTGGAGACGAGGCACTGCTGGGGGGTCAGACCCATGGCTCTCCTCACTGCTCAGATCCTCTCTCCACTCTTTTCCCTGGGAAACTTCCTTCCTGGGAAGATACCATGGCATAGAAATTTGTGCCAGATTTAAGCCTGTGTGATTTTAAAAAAGAAAAGCCTTTGAAAAGTATATATCACAGTATTCAAGCATTAAGGATTACCCTCAAAATAACCTCAAATTGGTATTAAAAAGTTATGGCACACATGTTGTAGAATGTATTGCAATTATTTAAAGAACAGCAAGAGACATGAATTTCAATGTGTCGGGTAAAGGAAGTGCAGAATGCCGGGCATTTGTGAGTCCGTGTTCCCTGGATGGAGAGCATCTCCTGAAGAGGGACGATGCCAGCATCACAAGTATTTAGATTTTCTAATACACTGAGAGGAGAATGAACTGGGTTGAGTCTATAACTCACAGTGAGCGTTCGACAAGCTTCAGTGTGGAAAACAATGACCTCTAAGCTCCATGCACTTCCCAAAGTGGGATTCCAGGGAAATGTCCCTGATGCTCCTGATTTTCTTGGTTTTGATTTGTCCATTTTCACATCATTATTGATGTGCTGTGTGAGGGCTTACGGTCACTATTTTATTAACTTCATCTTCTGGCTGTCTGACCATTTGCCTCATAATATCATTCATACGCATTTGTGACCCACCATTGTGAAGAACTTCATATATTTGGAGCACTTGAGCAGACTCAGAATTCTGTGAGCCACAAGAAGTTCTCTAAGGATGGTGGAGAGCTCGATTCTGCACACTTCAAAGTCAAGGCTCACATAAACACCTTTCAGAGTTGAATGCCAGTGTCATTGTCACAGGGTAAAAGTGAAATCTGAGCAGTATTTTGCATATATGTTCAGTTTTCAAATTGGGCCTTTTTTCATTCCCAGAAATGACAGTTTAGTTATTGTTTTGAACTCTGACTGTGTTATATGTACAAGGTGAATTATGTAAGAACTGAGTATATTAGAAACAGGGGAATGACTCAACTTGAGGCTGATACTGATTACATTTTACATGTCAGGGTCTGTTTTGTGTAAACCTCACAATGATGTCCCCCATCATTGTGAGGGACCACAATGTCAAGGTACAGGTATAGGGCCTGACAAAGAGACCACGGTCACACAGCCATCATCAGCTTCTTTACTGTACAGAGGACTCAAAACCCAACCATACCTCCTTCCCACAAATTGGCTGCTCCCAATTTTTTATTTTAATGTCTCCTTTATTAGGAGTTAAAACAAATACATCACATTTATATTAGCATTTAAAATTGATTATTTTTATTTTAATCATGTCAATTCAAAGTATTTTGTAATTCATTGTTCAAAAATGCATTTGTGACCAAATGATATTGAAAGTTAACAAAAATTCATTCTGACTCATACAGCTTAAAACTGCTATATATTATGGTATGGTAAAATGTCTTGGCACTCAAAATTACTTATCTTACAGAAAAATGGCAGTTAGCCCAAAATCAATCTGTGCTACAATCAATTTTTTTCACTATTATGATTTATCACAAGCTATAGTGCCCAAATTCAATATCCACAGAAACTTAAATTTAGGGTTTGGGGGACTTAAGCAAAACAAAACAAATAGTTCAACTAAACTTAAGGAACTCAACTCTGTTTTGCTCATAAAACATTTAGATGTGGCAGGATATTGAGATAACCTAATATAGTTAATGTTATAAATATAAACTAATAGAAACATTATAATTATCAGGTAGTATAATTAGTATATATATGTATATAAAATGCCTATGAATGAAGAAGCCATCTGTATTTATTACTTAGTCCAATAGTGATAGACTGTTTTAAGGATGAACCCTTTCTGGAAAGTTCATGTTTTTGAAATTAACAGTTTTCATGGTATTGTTAAAGAGTTAAATAAATTATGTATCTGGTTGTAAAAGAAGTTCCCTTATCCATGGACTAATTCATCCATAGCTCCTAAATGGAGACTTGCTACTTTTTGTTAAAACTCAAACACCTGTAATTTATTAATGGCCTAACAAACAACTTTGAAGTATGAGAAATCCTTTCAGTTTAGTGCCCAATGAGGAGAACCTGGTGGGGGGGAGACTACATTCCACTTTTAATGGTCTAGGCTCCAGTGTGGGAGTGGACAGTATCTTTCAAAGGTTCTCAGGAAGGATTTGTGCACAGTTGACATTTCAAGATTCTCCATCATCCACAGAGTCCATATCAAGCTCTTCATGCAGACCTACAAATCACAGCCAACATTTGGCAAAGCCTGCAGTGTTGGTCACAGTCGACTACTGATGGCTGATGGCTATGCTTCTGCCCCAAATGACAGAGACTTCTGGGGAACTGCTCCAGCCAAACTGGTGTTGATGAGGCCTGTATGATTTTTCTTCACCTTTACTACTGTGTTTGCAGTGGGTGGCCCCATGTGAGGACACATCCCCAGAGTAAAGCAGGAAGAAAATAGAGAAAACACCTTCAGCAGCTACCTTAGTTACTTCCAAGTACTGCGATACAAACTCTGACCAAGAACAACCTGGAGAGGAAAGGGTTTATTCGGCTCACAGCACAGTCCATCCTCAAGGGAAGCCTAGGTAGGAATTCAGAGCAGGAACCTGGCACCACCCACAGTGGGCAGGACCCTCTCACATCACTCAACAATCAAGGAAATGCCCCACAAATATGGCCACGGGTCAAGCCGATGGAAGCGATTCCCCAGCCGAGGCTCCCTCTGCCCAGGTGTGTCAAGTTGACAACTGAAGCTTCCAGCACAACTTACCCCTTGTCAACTTGACACACAAACACACCACTATTAAACCACAACCTTCCTACTTCTTATCCCCAAGATATGGCAGTAATATTATAACATCATGAACTACAACTTTAAAATTCACACAGTCCTTTTAAAAATTCTAACACCTTAAAAGTTCAAAGTCTCCCTTGAAAGTCCCTTAACTGTGGGATCCTGTAAAATCCAAAGCAAATTACATATTGTAGTATTTCAAAAGGGAAGAATCAGGCACACTTAAGCAAAACCAAAATCCAGCAAAGTAGCTCCAGGCTGGGTATCTGGGACGATCTTCTGGCTCCAAAGGATGTGGGCAGCTTCAGTTCTCTGTCTCTACAGTCCACAGCACACACAGCTTGTCTTGTAGGCTCAGGCAGGCTCTAATCCATACCTGCTGCTGCCCTTGGTGATCATTCCATGGTCCTGTTATCTCCAATATGTAGAGGACTCATCTGCAACTGAGGCTGTACCTTCAATGCCTCTCCTGGCCTCTCACGATGCAAAGCCTCAGAATCTGTCCATGACCCTGTCAGTTCCATGGGTCTTCAACAAAACTGAGGCTGCACCTTCACCAATGGCCTTTCCTAGCCTGTCATAGTGCCAGCCTCAGCTGTTCTCCATGACCCCTTCATGCCTTCAACACCAGAACCGTATAGGAGAATCTTATACACTACCAAGTCCTGCTTCTATCTTGAAATGGAGGCTCAGACTCCCTCTGGACCACAGTTTCTGTGCCCTGACCCTGAGGTAAAACTTCCCAGAAGATTTCACCTCAATGACGCTGGCCTATTGTTACTCACAGTTATCTTTCAGCCCCAGCTAACCAGCATCTATTGTCTTAATAAAGTGAAGGTTTCACATCAGTGACACTGGTCTCTTCTTAATCACAGCTAACTTTTCAACCCCAGTTAACAAGAAACCACAGATTCTCAATTTAAAATACATGCAAATATCCCTGATAATCTTTACTTTCCTTTGAAGCATCACAAGCCAGGCCTCCAGCATCTACGCCTCTTCCAGCATAACTGTTCCAAGCTCCACAGCAACAGCTCACTAAACTCTAAGCACACAATGTCTTTTCCCACCCAAACACTTCCACAGTCCTCCCTAAGTAACTGGATCAGGTCTGTCATATCAAAACACCACTCCAGGTTTTTGTCTTAGTTACTGTCAATTGCTGTGCTAAAAACACTGGCCAAAAGCGACTTGGGGAGCAAAGGGTTTATTTGACTTACGTGCAGTCCATTGTCAAGGGAAGCCCAGGCAGGAACTCAGAACAGGAACCTGGAACACGGGCCATGGAGAAAAGCTGTTTACTGACTTGCTCCTCTGGCCAGTGCTCATTCTGCTCTTTAAAAATATTTTATTTATTATTTTTATTTTATGTGTATAAGTGTACTGCCTGTATGTATGTGAGTGTGCCTGTGTCCCACAATGCCCTCAGAGATTAGAGGAGGGCACTGGATCCCCCTTGGGACTGGAGTTATAGATAGTTGTTAGCCACCATGTGGGTGCTAAGATTTGAACCCGGGTCTTCTGTAAGAGTAGTCAGTGCTCTTAACCACTGAGCCATCTCTCCAGCCCTCAGCCTGCTTTCTTGTACAATATGAAACAAACTTCCCGGGGTGGCACCACCTACAGTGGGCTGGGACCTTCCACATGACTCAGCAATCAAGAAAATACCCCATAGACATGGCCACAGGCCATTCCAATGGAGGCAATTCCCCAGTTGAGGCTCCCTCTACCCAGGTGTGTCAAGTTGACAACTAAAGCTTCCAGTACAGCAGCTTAAAAATATGGAAGGCAGGTAATTTTTATACACTGTTAGGCAATCAATGGCTTCTGAAAGATAGAGGGTCAGTATTCTCCAGGGATAAGCTCCCTAATAGGTTATCCAATCCCAAGTGGTCAGCCCTAAATACATTTACATACCCTGAACTCAGTAGGGTATGCGTGTGTGTGTGTGCACGTGTGTGTGTGTGTGTGCGTGTGTGTGTGTATGTGTGTGTGCCAGATGTGGTCATGCACACCTTTAATCCCAGCAGTTGTGAGGCAGAGGTAGGAAGATCTCTATGAGATCAAAGCCAACCTGAAGTACATAGTGAGTTCCAACATAGCTGGGGCTATAGTGAGACCCTATCCCAAAACAATCAAATAAAAAAGAAGAAATAAAAGAAGTGGTCCCTTTGGCCACCCTGGCCAACAACTCAAAAGAAGCTATCTCCTATCTGGCATTGTTGCTTGTTATATAGCCTTTAGCTATGTATATGGACTCTTAAAAAATTATATTGGCCCCTTTAATCTTTGGTTATACTTTCCTTTTGGGTGTTTAA
>NW_008335593.1:2175313-2243126 GCF_000622305.1 Nannospalax galili | reverse complement strand
TATTTGAGGAGGAAGCATGGAAATTTACATCATGTCAATTAGTAGAGGTGATAAACATTACCATTGAAATCTACCCGATGACTTTATAGACATACACAGGCGCCAAGGATCCGAATGCAACTGATTATGACTAGCAATAATCAGATATCTACAGATGAGAGATGCATGTGCCAACATCTCAGTGTTAGTAGCAGAAACAATGAGTCTTTCTTCAAGGAACAATATATTCTAAAATGAAATGGAGATCTTTTTTAAAGGTTAAAAACTCATTCAATTTTATGTCTTTCAGGGCTTATACTGAGTTCAATCTTGTATAACTGTATTAATTCAACTGTGAACCTAGAAACTTACAGCCACCCGTGAAAGATATGTACTCGTGCTCTGGAGCATGTTACTGAATATGTTAAAGCTGTAGTGAAATGCTTCTTCTAATAATGTAGTTATTAAAAATTTTTTTAAATGATAAAAAAAGATAAGGAAATACAAAAAAAAGAAAGGGTCATGAAATTGAGAGGGAATTTGAGGGGGAATCAGGGGAGTGGGAGGGAGGAGGGGGATTGAGGTGATGTAAATATAGTACTCATGTATGACACTCTCAAAAACTTTAAATTATAAAAACCTTCAGTATAATTGGGCAAACTGAACGATTATGTTATAGAAGACCGTCAGTTTAGAAAGCTCCACGTGTTCCTGAAAGTTAACAGCAAGCCAACTGCTCAATAGCTCAATAGCTTTCTCCATGAGGTAAGAGAGTGATGCACGGCAGTGAACTGCACTGCCTGGAGGAGGGAGGGAGCAGCCTTGGACAACCCTGAGGCATGTTGCACGCACACAGGAGGTGGTCCTGCCAAGGTCAAGCCAAGTACGGATGGGGGACATAGGTTGGGGAACAGCTGACAGGTAAGATCCAGAACTGAAAGGCTAACAGCTGCTCAAACACCACATCTGAAGATGAATAAGCCATTCATTTCTGGAAGGGAAGACATCCCTAGACAGGGAGCAGGGACAAGTCCCAAGAGCAGACTCATCCAGCACTGTGCAGAGAGTGGTACCCAGATCAGGAGGAGAAGGGAAATGACAGCCATCCTGTATTCTTATTCCTAATCAGGCAAGATCCTGCTCCTGGGCCTTAATTCAGAATCTGTTAAAGTTCCTCTCAATAAAGCAGCAACAATTACTTTGCTATATTCTTGGAAATATGTTGTTGTCGTGAAAATTCATGTTCAAATTATACATCATAATTAAATTGCAAAGTAACAAAGGTGAGGATAAGTGGCCAAGTAGAACTTTTAGAAAAGCTCTCAGACAACAGATTTCACAATAGACAATAGGATAGGGTGAAAACGTATTTCCAGGGTGTGAGTGTGTGTTTGCGGAGGGGGTTGTATGTGTGCACGTGTGTATACATGTGGAGGTCAGAGTTTGCTATGTGTGTTCCGCAATTGCTCTTTGCCTTAACTTGCTGGTTTGACTAGGGCCGGCTGCCATCAAGGCCCCGGGACCCTCCTGTGGCCTCCGCCAATGTTGGAGTTCCATCCCAGCAGACGTGATATTGTGCCCAGCTTTTCTGGAAGACAGAACTCAGGGACCTGTTGACGGTGTGGCAAGCATTTTCCCAGCTGAGCCACTGCCTTGGCCCAGTGAACACACAAAACTGTTTCAGGGTACTTATGGGCAACAGTGGAAACGGACAAGTGAGGGCTTGAAAACAATACTGGCAAGATGCGACTGGCTCCAGACCTGTGTTCTCCAGAAAAAAAATGGCTTCATCTTTAAGTAGCAGTTCGCTGCCATTTGTATCGAGCTGGAGAAATCACTATTGTGTACACACTCAAGTCTTTACTTTTCTTCTTTTCAGAAATGCCCCTGGACATTATGGGCTTGCAGAGCCCCTCGTTCTGGGTTACAGTGTTTCATCACTTCAGGGTTCATTTCAGCTTCAGAACAAGCTGTTAAATCGTGATTTTGCAGAACCTTTGGTTTGGACAGTTTTGGTTTTTTGGATTTGGATTAGATTCCATAGGAGTATGAAGTATGCTGTAAATAAAAATACAAGCTAGTGCTTTGTCTTAGTAGTTTTAAGGAATTAAAGCAAACAAATTTAAATTTTCTTATATTGAAAATAACCTATGATTGTATGTTTTGCATTCCTAGAAGTAGGTTAATGTTTTTAAATTGTAATAACTTCACACCTTTTTCAAATTCTGCCTTACAAAATTTGTTTGGCTTAAACATCAAAGCCATGACAATTTGTTCTTTAATGTGATTGTATTTCCAATTTCTTGTTCATGTAAGATTTTGATAAAACTCAAAAATCTATTCAAAATATCTATTCAAAAAAAAAAAAACCTTTCTGCTCCCAAATAATCAAACAAGAACTTCTGGATTCAACATAAATTAGCAAAAAGTTTTGAGGCTGCCACTTCTTTTCTACGAACAAGAACAAACTGGTCGAACTGATCAGTTGTTTCACAATCGAATGCCACCCTAACACCTGGAGAGAGACCCCGAGAGCCACCACAGCCAGTGCCTGGGCAGAGGCTGAGTGTGCTACCCCTTGGCAGAGGTGCTGGATGACATTGCTGGGAAGCTAAGTGTGGACAGCAGTGAGTGACAGACCCCTGACAAGTGTTTCTGGAATGTACCAGAGAGAAGCCACAGTGATCTTTCACAATGAAAGTCTGAGAACATCCTCTGTGGCTTCTGTGAGGAAGAAGGGAAACGCTCTGACATTCTCAGAGGACGGATGGGCAGAGGCCCCTGGAGAGCCACAAAGGGCAGCACCTTTCTGCCTTGCACAGAGTGACCCAGAAGCCACCCATGCCAGAATCATCTCATGCAGGTCCCCCGCCACAGACAGCAGGTCACTGAGACGCTGGGTGTGACTGGCCGGAACACTTTGACACGAGCGCCCCCTCCCCAGCACTGCACAGTCACAGGGCAGATAGCCAGCACAATCCTGACGCCCGCAGGATGTCAGTTGACAGAGCTAAAGGTACGCCGTGTCCAGGGAGAGCACCCAGCTAAACCAAACTCAGCAGTAGTCGAAGCAAGGCCACCAGAGGGGTCTGCAGCCTCTGGCCCAGGAGTGACTGCAGCGGACAGGGGAGGACTTTGGCATCTGCTCAGGTCAACACTTCATTACAGGGAGCTCCGCCTCACCCAGTCCTTGAAAGCCCAGAAGGTAACACCGTCACCAAAAACAAGAGCAAGCCAAAGGGCAGGCAGGAGGCCAAACAATTCTGCAAAGACGATGCAAGCATCAGAGACATCCTCTGGATTTGAGCAAATGCACAATGGCACATTCACCACAGTGGTGTCACACAGAACAGTTTAAGCCTCCTAAACATCCCATGAACTCCATCTGCTAACCTTGACTTACTGCCCCCACTCTCCGCCCCTTCTAGAATGTCATTTATCTGCAGTCAGGTGATCGGGACCTTCTCATTGATCTTTCCATTTAGTGAAATATGCACACACACACACACCCATATGTTTTCCCGGCTTGAAAGCTCACTTCTTTTTAGTGCTGAGTATGTCCTATCATCTGAGTGACCGCAGCCTATCCGTGGCTGTGCGGGGCTTGCTGGGTGGTCATGGTGTCAGGCTGAGGGAATTGCCTTCAACAGCTTCATGGTAGGAATTTCCCATGGGTCACGAAGAAATGAGCCGCAGGATTCTTAGTACCTTGGCCAGATGTAACCAGACAGAAAAGAGAGGAAGACCAGGCCTAAAGAAGTCAGGCTTAAAGAACGGACTCACATTGCACATTAGAATTACTGTTACTAAGTACATTCACACATGCATTTATCTGTTGGAGAGCCAATAAGTGAACACCTGCTTTAGGGGTGTGCTCTGATTATCCTGCTGAGTAAGCAGGTAAAACATTGTCTTGGCCTGGTTGATTGGACAAGGAGGAATTTCCCAGTATCGCTCTGTGCTGTGCCCCGAGTTCTAGCCAATCCCATGTCCTCAGTAGCTGTACAACTTTGTGTAGTATTAGGCTACCCTACACTTGAGGAGCTTGTTACAAATGCTGATTTTCAAATTCCCTCAAAGATTGAATGGTGCTAGGAAACAGAATCCACCCTAGACAAGTCCTGCTACTGCAGGGGTGGGTGCTCATGCACTCAGAGCTCAGAAGGAGCCCAGTGCAGCCACTTCATGCCAGAGGAGGAGCTGGGTCAACCCCCCCCCCCAATCCCACATTTGAAACTCTCATTTGGATCACAGGTTGATGCCCCAGCACCCTGTCAACTCCTGTTTTCAAACAGCTTTGCTTCTCAATTTTATTCTCTCGTCTATTATTTTTGAGTTAGCACCATATGGTCACCACATGGTTTTCTGTCCTTTTAACAGAGGACTGTCCAAAGGCCAAGGCCATTCCCCAGTCACAGCATCCTCCAGGAACCATTACAAGGTATTAGAGGAAGAGCACACACAGGTTTCCCTGGTGATGTCCAGGTGGAGTTCTGCCCACTTTACCATCTGTGGAAGTTAGCTTCTAGGTGAACCATAAGGTGTCCCATTTTCTTGGTCTTTGTAAACCTGTAGTTCGACTGAGTAATACGGCATGGACTTTGAGTCAGGTACCATGGGTTACAGTGCACCCCAGGCTCTTAGGACCTGCAGGACTCTGTGAAGCATCTGTCAGGTGCCTTGGGTCTGTGCATCTGTAAATGGAGACAGTAGAAGTTCCTATCTCAAAGCACATGCTGAGCTCCATACTGTTTGTTATCCCCCATCATCTTCATCATGTCCTCCAGACCAGCTGTATGCCTCAGGCAGCAGCTGTTGTGGTCTCCCAGCAGATGTCACACTTCCATTAGTGTAACCCCAAAGTTGCCTAAGTTTGAAGTAGTATAATGCTTTCACTTAGTATTTGTATTAGTTTCTGTTCTGTTGCTGTGATAAAACACCATGACCAAGGCTACTTACAGAAGAGTTTATTTGGCTTTCAGTTCCAGGGGTAAGGGTCCATGGTGGGGGAGGCATGGCAAAAGGAGCCGGCCAGAGCAGAAAGCCTAGTGACCCCATCTTCAAGCAGGCATAAGAAGCAGAGACTGGAAATCTGGCAAGGCTTAAGAATTCTCAACATCTGAGCCTAGTGACATGCTTCCTTCAGCATGGCCATACCTTCTAAAGGTTCCATGACCCCCCCAAAACAGTGTCACAAACTGGGGACCAAGTGTGTAAATACTTGGAGCCCATGGGGGACATTCTCATTCAAACCACCATCACAGTACTAAGAACTGTCTTGGGGCTAGAGGGATGGCTGAGGGGTTAAAAGCACTGGCTCTTGAAGAGGACCCAGGTTCAATTCCCAGCACCCACATGGTGGCTAACAACCATCCATAACTCTAGCTCTTGGGGAACGTGACACCCTCTTCTGACCTCTGTGGGCATTGCACACAACACAGGTAGACTTACACACATGCTGGCAAAACACTCATACGCATGAAACAAAAATAACAAAGTATTTTCTAAGAACTGTCTTAGTAAATCATTGTATTTTCTATTTGAGTGTCAGATTTTTGTTTTGTTTTTGAGGCAAGTTCTTTTGTGTCCTGGCCCTCCTACTTATTATATTGCCAAAGATAACCTTGAACTTCTGATCCACCGGCCTCTATCTCTTGAGTGCTGGGACCACAGGTGTGCATCACCATGCCTGGTTTTATGTAGTGCTGGAGATTGAACTTAGGAATTTGTGGTATTTGTGCATGCTGGGTAAGCACCTGAACTAAAGTTTGTATGTCTAAAACCCAGTTTTTTAAAATTAGTTTTGATATATTCATTATGATACATATTTTTATTGAATTTTTGTGATTTTCATATAATATAGTTTGATGGTATTTAGATCCCCTGCCCTATCTGCACCTCCATCCACTGTCCCCACCAAATTTAATGTACTCTCATATAAACAAATTATATATATAGCCTATAGAATGTGATTTGTGTCCCTTCAGCATGGGTCCACTGGGCCCACCACCAATACCATCCCTGTCTTTCCCCTTTCTACTACACAACAATTGCCAAATGTTCCTTAGGTTGAGTTGGGATTTCTTACCCACTTCCCCGTGTCTATACTGGGATTTTGTCTGGTTTGAACTTGCATAGGGCTTGTGCATGCTGACACCATTGCTGTAAGTTCATATAAGTAACTGATCAGCTGTCTGGAAGACTGTTTCCTTCTGGTCATCCACCTCCTCTGTCTCTTACAATATTTCCACTTCTTCTTCAACAATGACCTCTAAGCCTTGGGAGGAAGAGATTTGAAAAAAGTGTTCTATTCAGGGATAAGCACTCTGTAACCCTTGTCCTCTTAGTCCAAGATACTTCTAAAATTAGACAAGCTATTGATTAACTCCTAGAACTTGAAGATAAGACCCTATTGCTGAAGACAGGACATACTTCAGACACAGGATTTGGAGCAATCAAGCTGGAATTGACCTGGAAGCCTCCTCCTTGAAAGCGTGGTATCGGAAGATACTACACAAGCTGCCAACGGAGAAACCAATCACTGGTCCTACCCAGTTGTAAAGCCCCAAAAACAACTGACCTAGGAGACCATCGCTATTGGTGCAGTTCTGATATTTTTTTTCCTTGGGTGTAATCAATAGCTGTCTGATTGGACCTAAGGCCTGCTCAATGGGAGGAAAGTCATGAGTGGTACTGTAAACACAGTCAAATACACATGGCTGGAGAGGTCACAGATCCTAGAGAAAAACTATTTTTGTCACATCCCTAGACCAATATAATTTATACTTTACTCTAAATATGCATCTTCATATTAACAGACAAGAGTACCTTTCACTACTCATCGAAGAAGCTTCTTTTTGTAACAAATGGAGACAATTACAAAGTTCTAGAATTGGTGAAACCCAGAGAATAAGTATCTGTGAGACACTCGACCCTAAGTGACACATCTTCAGTGCAACCTCTACACATAGGATGAATGCATCTCGCAACTCTCAGCAGAGACATTTCCTTACACAACAGATGGTGACTAACAGAGACACCCACAACTGGCCAATGCCACACACTTTTAAGAGGCCTTACTTTGACTTTCCCTTCCTGGTCTTACCAGGAGTCAATGGACTCATCCAAACTGATATCTTCTTCACTTCTAATCTTCCTGAATGCTCAGAGGTTAAGCAGTCTTTCCGCCTCTAAATTCTCAGCCAAGTGATACAGCCCTCAACTACTGAGACCAAATGGAAAATCATAGCATAATGCTGTTAGAAGAGTGAGCTACCTCTATGCTGAGCAACACTGAGAATTGTTTTGTTATTTATTTGCACAACATCACAGATCTGTTCTCCTTAGATGTGGCTGTGAAATATTGACTTCCCGTGATGTTGGGATGCTGTTGTATAGTTACAGTGAACAGCCCAGCAGTGGGTGTTGCTGCCAAGGAAAAACAACAGTGTGGTAAGGCTTATGACCATGTCGGACCTGGACTCCTGCTCCACAGGACAGCGGAGGACCCAGTGCTTCCGTACCCACATAAATGTCTGTGCTCCAGAGACAACGTGTGGATCTATGGCAGCAGGTTCATGGGTGTGTGTTCCACAGGACAGTGTGGCCCCCAGCTGCAGTGGATACTTTTAGTGTGACTGCTCCAGAGGAAGATGAGTGTGATCGTCCCCCTTCTGGAAAAATCAATACTGACCATCTATGAGGGCGAGGACCCTCCACCCTGCTAAAATTCAAATTGTGAAATATTTGAAAGAAAATATTGACTCATTTTCTACTTTTTTGAGCACCTGTGAATGGAAGGCCCTTCAGGGACTTGTCACAGAACTGGACAGGCGAATCCTACAAGGAACTGGGAACTTGGATCCTGTGGAAAGCAGGGGCCCTATGGACACCCAGATTTGCCAAAAAAGCTGCAGCCGTCTTTAGAAGCTGTCACAGAACTGGACAGGCGAATCCTACAAGGAACTGGGAACTTGGATCCTATGGAAAGCAGGAAAGGCCCTATGGACACCCAGATTTGCCAAAAAAGCTGCAGCCGTCTTTAGAAGAGTTTGAGCAGTGAAAGTCCAGGGCACTTAAAATGTGCTGTTGGATGATGTTGGCTCCATGGGCCTCCAAGTCTTTCCTACTACTGAACTGCTGAGGTTGGAAGAGTAAGATGCCTCTGTCGCTGTGCAGCCGAGGTGGCAGCCGTCGTCAGGGACCACGGCACAGCAGACCTGTTCTGTCAACTTGCTGGAATGTGCCTGTGCATGTGAGTATGTAAGACCTTCTTAAATAAGGGGATTTACATTTATAGCATCTTATTAGAAATATGGTGCCATATATGCATAAGTATATAATATTTGTTGTTTAATCACAAGATTGTGAAGGTATCTGACTTGCATAGAGAATATCCATTATGATGATTCGTTTCACTGATTAACTTGATGTTTCTTATTAAATATCAAAAATTTAAATATAAGTAAACCCATTGCTTAGTGATTTTTTTCAAATTATTCATAGCATGTTTCCTTTAATTAAAACTAATCTCCTAATAGATACTTTCTATATGAATGCAGTTTGGACCGAGAAGTAGTGATAATGAGTGTCATATGTGTAAGGTATGCAGTAAATCTACATGTGCATGTGGGATGTGTGTACATGTATGTGGGATTTATGTTTAGTGTTGTATGTCCACCCAGCCACACAGTGCACAAACATGTACACACAGCACTTAACAGACACCCAAATGCATGCACATCCCTACATGCACACATACATGTACTAAATACCATGCACTCATGACACACGTTTGCAATGTGTATTCACATGTTTAGCTGTGAGTACATACGTGTGTTGATTTCTGACAGTGTGGTAGCTTCATAGCACTAATACACTTCAGAGAAAAAGATTCACCCCTGAACGAATGTCTGTTAAAGGTGTTTTCTGTACCATTGGGTCGGGAAAGACATGGTGTGGTTTACCGGCTCTCGGCCCTGGCAGCACAGCAAGAGGCAGAAACAGACATGAGCTCACCAGGAACACTCAGGCAGCAGAGAGGCTGTGGGAGGCCGAGGGACTGACAGGTGATCTGTGACCCAGACCTTCAGTGGGTGCTGCATTTTCCAGGAGCTCGGACGGTGCTGGGGTGAATGAACGCCCGCCGGCAGGGGAGAAGAAAGATGAGCGGAAGACAGAGGCGGGGTGCAGAGACTTTCCCTGGCTGAGCAGAGCAAGAGCAGGGAGGAGAGGTGACCAGGTATGTGGCAGGATCTCATGTTCTCCCTGCATAGTGTCCTGTTCCAGGCCCTGCCTTGCTGGTTAGGACAGTGTCTCCCAAACTGCCTGTTTCCTCCAAGGGGTGGGGCCTGCTGTGGAGAATTGACTTGGGAGGGGTTTGCTGCACCAACTTAGGACGGAATCTCGAGCCACCAGGAACACGTGGTGGCGGGTATGGCGAACACGTGGCAGTGGGCAGGGAGAAAAAGATGACCCCGGCGTCTCACCCACATCACGAGAGGGGGCATTTACCAACCTGGGGCGAGACTGTGGGCCCAAGATGCGCGGGCAAAAGTTAATGGAGATTGAGAGTGGGCGTGGAAGGGATCTGGAATGGCGGCAGCCCACTGTGCAGAGCTGGGTGCTGGGTGCCAGGCGTTAGTCTCTGTAAGTTTCTCCAACACCCCCAAGATATAAACTATAATAAATTCACATAGAAATATGTTATATGGTTTGTCTGATAGTGCAAGAGACCCTGAGATAACTCAGGGGACAAAACTGATGTAGTCGGCAGGATAAAGGAACCACCGCCTTGGGGATGTGGGGCAGAGAAAGCAGTGCTGTGCCTGCTGCCTCTGTGGTGGGTCAGCTGGGATCTGATTCCAAAATCCAGGAGCAGCTGCCAGGAACCCATGGGAGAAGGCAATTAAGTCTTACACACTTAATGGGGTTAGTGATAGTCACATGGCTTATACAATGGATTATAATATCTGTAACTAAAAAGGGGCCAGCCATGCAGAAGCCTGGGCCACAGCTATATTGTAAATGTGGGCATATTTTGTGGGTATGTGAAGATTTGTTAAAGGTTGTCCAGAGGCTAGAAAATCTTTTACTGGCTCTGGACCCAAACAGAGTGCCCAGAGAGGGGGCATGGCCACTTTGCATAATAAAAAATGTGTAGCCCAGGCTGGCCTCAAACTCCTAATAAATAAAAGATGTGCCCCAGGCTGGGGAAGCTGTAAAGGTCCTGGCAGATCCAGTTTCAGAGCTTGAGAGAGAAAAAAAGTGGGACCCTTTGACTTGTGTAAGGTCCAAGGACTCAGAGGAAGAGACAGATAATAGTAAAAAAGAAAATGACCTAAAAATAAAAGTAGCTAAAGCTGCCCCTCAGATTCAACCATTGACACAAAAGGAAAAAAAGCTAACAGTGCTGTAGCTGGGAAATATTCCACACTGGAACTGTTAAAACTAGGAAAAACTTACAAGCAAGCAGTCAGAGAGCCCTTCACCACGTGGCTTGTGAGAGTGTGGGACATGGGAGCAAATAACATCAGTCTAAGTCCTTCAGAAGCTTCACAGCTGAGTTATATAACCACCCATCCATCCTTACGATATAGGCTGTTCAACCTAGGCCAATGCAGGGGGGAGCAGTCCTTAATGGGATGGCTGGTTGAAGGCATTAAATATACATGGTTGTCACCAAGGGAGACTAATATGATTAGCAGGGGTTTGAGGACTATAGAGGAGGGGCAGGCATTACTGAGAGGACTAGGTATGAGAAAAGCAATGTATGATGTCCTGTTCACTGGGCCAGATAAGACTGTGTTCACCAGAGATGTGAAGGAAAGCTTAATTCAACTGGGACCTTGAGAATGGTGCGGGGCTTTAATGGTTTTACTGCCCGTTGATGGGACAGGAACTTTGTAAAGTGAGAGAGGCTTTGGCAAATCTAAATGATTCTGACCAGCATGTAAAATGTGTGTGTAAAATAACAGAACACACTATAAGAGATATAAAAAAGACCAGACTGATGAAATGGTCCACTTGGGTTACTCAAAGACAAATGTGGCAAGACTTCTGTCAGCCCAAATTCACAGAGGGAAAGATTGATAGAAAACCAAATTTGGTGCCAAGGCATTTCTGGAAAGTTTTAAAGCCAGAAGAACAGTTTACAAAAGACATTTAGAGGATGAAAACTGTCCCAGAGTGGTTAAGAATCCCCAAGGATTAAACAAGATGCATTTCTCTTCTGGTAAAGGCTATACTCACGGTGGAAACAGTTTTTCCCACCATGTTCTCCCCCAGCAACCAGGTATGGTCAATGGGTAGATGACAGATATGGCTACAGTCAGGAGGCAGACCCAGAGCCTACCTGACTCAGGGAACCAACAAGTGCAGTGGGGATAGGAGAAACTCCTTGTCTCCTTAGCCCAGTGCAGGGTCAAGCAACTGGACCCAACTCCTGTAAGTGTATCAAGTATAAAAGAATACAAAGAGATTCCATGTAAAATCCCCCAAGTATGAAATGAATCCAAAAGGATAACTAAAGATGATAAAGAGCTAACCAAATTAATGCCTTGTACCCATGCTATAGTGCCTAACAAGGATCTATGGAGAAAACAGTTAATACGAATGGACAAAACCTTTTCATGCTGTGTGAAACCTTGTCTGTGGGTGATTTAATATTTAATGTTAACCTTCCTTTGAGTGTTTTCCAGATGTGAAACCCATTAGAAAGAGACCTGGAGAGGCAAAGGCCAGCGGTAGCTCTAAGATTCTTGGTAGTTTCATGGTTGGGTAGGATGAAGACAGAGACTCCCAAACTATACAACTGTTAAGATAATCTACAGTACCAGAGGTGGGTTGCCCCCTTTCCTTTGAGTGTTTTCCAGATGTGAAACCCATTAGAAAGAGACCTGGAGAGGCAAAGGCCAGTGGTAGCTCTAAGATTCTTGGTAGTTTCATGGTTGGGTAGGATAAAGACAGAGACTCCCAAACTATACAACTGTTAAGATAATCTACAGTGCCAGAGGTGGGTTGCCCCCCCCCATGAGCTGTTGGTCAGAGAGAGATCCTAGAGGTCCTCAAATTCACCAAGGCTATTGCCAATAATCTGGGTTGTACACTGAGAAGGTCGGTAAGACCATGTTGCTGAGGACACTGCATGTTGTGAGCATGGGAGAGGAAGAGATGGAGCTGAGACTAAGCCAAAAAAAAATCCATACCCCTGGATGGATGAGGTTCATATTGCCAGAAGGCGCTATGCAGATGGTTGGGAAAGAAAGGATCCCCTATGATTCTACTCAACAATGGAGCCCACATGCTACACACTATGGACATGCCAAGCAATGCCTGCAAGTGCAATAATGGCTTGACCAACACATGTACAACTGACAAATTTCTAATAGGAAAAAAAAATCCATACCCCTGGATGGATGAGGTTCATATTGCCAGAAGGCGCTATGCAGATGGTTGGGAAAGAAAGGATCCCCTATGATTCTACTCAACAATGGAGCCCACATGCTACACACTATGGACATGCCAAGCAATGCCTGCAAGTGCAATAATGGCTTGACCAACACATGTACAACTGACAAACTTCTAATAGGAAGGCCTGCTCCTAGGGGTGGAACACACATCTGGTGCTGTAGACCAGGCCAACCCCCTGTGTGGAGAAACACTATAGGCTCTAATGGGGAAGCCATCACAAGTATGCTGTTTAATGAATACAGTGCACCTACTGGGCTATCTTCTAGGCATCTGTATTTACATTCATGTTTGTTTAGATGTGTCTACTCCCTTCCATTTGTCTTTATAGTAGAAGAAACACCACTGAGAGATCAATAGCCATGGCTTAAAGACAATTAATGGGGAGGCCCAAGAAGTCCCTATCTTACCACCATACAACAGAGCTCACCTTACATCTGTCTCCCCCTCCAGGCTCAGAGACCTTAGCGGAAGATTGGCAGAAAGATTGTAAGAGTGGAGAAAAGGGGTGGGGTGTCCCCCAAACTGCCTGTTTCCTCCAAGGGGTGGGGCATGCTGTGGAAAATTGACTGGGGAGGGGTTTGCTGTGCCATCTTGGGATGGAAGCCACGTGCCACCAGGAACACAGCAGCAGGCGTGGAGAAAAAGATGGCCCCATTGCCTCACCCGCGTCATGAAAGGGGGCATTTACCGACCTGGGGTGAGACTGCAGGCCCAAGATGCATGGGCAGGAGATGGTGGGCGGGCGAGGAAGGGATCTGGAATGGGAGCAGCCCACCGTGCAGAGCTGGGTGCTGGGTGCCGGGCGTTAGTCTCTGTAAGTTTCTCCACCCCCACCCCCCCAAGATATAAACTATAATAAATTCACATAGAAATATGTTATATGGTTTGTCTGATAGAGTAAGAGACTCTGAGAGAACTCGGGGGACAAACCCTCCCCCTATTCCACCCAGAAGCCTCCACCCTGCCGATGGGACCTCTGCTTGGGTCATTTGGGGGACATTCATGAAGGAGGTCTGGCTGTGAGTCAGCAGCACATAGCTGCAAGTGCACAGGATGGGATTCCATGTCACAGAGGACGGCTGAGGTTAACAAGAACAGCACGTACATATTCCAAAGCAGCACAAAGCTTCTAACTCTCTCGCTACAAGAAATGATAAATGCAGGTGAGATGGATCTGGTAATTATCCTGATTTGATCGTCTGGCCTCTTGGGTAAGTTCCAGTGCAGTGAGGGACACTGTCTCAAAGTAAATAACAACAACAACAATAATAATAATGTGTTGGCCTCTGGTTTCCATGCACATGTGCAGACGTGTACAACCCACCCACATACAGACTTGCACCCACAACACACCTGAATACCCCACTCAAAAATTACACAAATTTATGATTTTCAGTATGTCAGCAGCATGGAACAAAATTAAATACATGGGTTGCAATTAATATGGTTAAGAGTAAGCCCCACAAAATGTATAAAAGACCTCCACATGGAAAATTAAAAAACATGTTGAAAAATTATACAAGACTTAATTGAGTGTAGATGTCATAATGAGGGAGAATACTGAGCTAATGGGTCGGAAGATTCAACCAGGTGGTTCAAACGCATCTGCAGGCTGCATGAGAGCAATCCCAGCAGGAAGGCTGAGTGACAGTGTGATTTAAAAATCTGCATGGAAATGATCAGGACTAAGAAGAGCCGAGATTTGGAAACTGGAGGAAATGAAAACACTGTCACACACAGCAGAGTCTCACGTTGCCACCCCAACGAGTCTCCTTCTTCCCACAAAGTCAACACCTAACAGGAGCAAAGATCACGGGAGCTGTGCCTCTAATGTTATTATCCTGCGCTGTTTCTCCCTTCCCTCCCTCCCTCTCTCAGGGAGAAGCCATGCTATTGACGGCTTCTCCCTTCTGTCCAGGCAAAGCTCTTATCAACATATGTTATGCTGATGTAGAAAGAGATTAGCCTTAAAACAGGTGGTGGGATCTTGCTTTTCCAAACATATTTTAATACAGTCGCAAGCACTGTAAAGATATAATTTTTATTTATTTTAAAATATTTTATTTTTATTTTATTTGTATAAATGTACTGTCTGCATGTATCTAAGTGTACCCGTGCCGTCCAGTGCCCTAGGAGGTCAGAAGAAGGCTTCAGATCTCCTGGAACTGGAGCTAGGACAGTTGTTAGCCGCAATGTGGGTGCTGGGAAATGAAGCCAGGTCCTTTGGGAGAACGGCCAGTGTTCTTAACCACTGAGCCATCTCTCCAGACCCATAATGATATAAGTGGTAGAGGCTGCCGTCTGTTGTACTCAACTGGAGTTTAGGTTGCAAAAGGTAGGCAAGGGTGGCTAAGGGCAGACCTTGCATAGCTTTAAGGAATGAGCTTTGTGAACTCAGTTGTTCACAGATATTGATCCTCTGTGACTAGGAACATTTGTGAGACTCTAAAGTTGTACACTTTAATTCGTACAATGTGTGCTAACCCGTGACGTGAATTCGGAGTGAACCCTTTCTACTTTAAAGAGAGTTGTCTGAAACCTTGACTCCACAATAATACTCCTGATGCAGCTAACCGCCTATTCATCTAAATCAAGGGTTTTCATTTGTAAAAGCAAATCTACTCTTTATCAGATATTTAAGAAGGGGTCTCACACGGTGGAGGGTGTTCTGTGAAACAAGCTTGACAATTGCTCTTCTCCAGACTTCAGACGTCACTGAATTTTGAAAGATGGCTTGGGTGGAATTCCAGCAATCAGGGATCTTTGGTGTCTCCCAAGAGTGAACGCCCTGTGGTTGCTGTCGGTATAGCTCAGTTCATTATAGTAGACTCAGCAGGGAGGAGGAAGGAAAGCCACCCACCCCACCTGTCCTGGTTTGTTTTTCATTGCTGTGACAAAACACTCTGACCAGTACCAACTTGGGGAGGAAAGGGTTTATTTGTCTTACATCTCCCAGGTCACAGTTCATCAGGGAGCCCAAGGTAGGAACTCAGGGCAGGAACCTGGAAGCAGGAGCTAGAGCACAGGCCATGGAGGAACGCTGCTTACTGGCTTGCTTCCCTGGACCCTGCTCAGCCTGCTTTCCTAGGCAACACAGGACAACCTGCCCAGGGGTTGTACCACCCACAGTGGGCTGGGCCCTCCCACAGCACTCAACAATCAAGAAGGTGCCCCGTGAACATGGCCACAGGACAGTCCAATGGAGGCAATTCCCCAATTGAGGCTCTCTCAACGCAGGTGTGTCAAGTTGACACTAAAGTTATCCAGCACACTGCCTGTGTGGAGCAGTCCTGATGGGACACACAGGTACCAACCAGAATCCTAGGGTCTCCACATCCTTTCCAGATACTGAGCATCAGCTAAGAAGCTCTAGCCTGGGTAATTTTTGTCTCAAAATCAAGGAATATATACCTTTACTCAGGCTTAGATTCGTGCTCTGATCATGCCTTTCAACCTCCCTTGTCTGAGGCATTGGTTTACAGGAGGCCCTACCTCCAAGATACACAGTTCCTTCATACTTATGTCTTATTTAAATGCTTTTTTTAAAGACAAGATCTCACAATGGCACCCAGGCTGGCCTGGTACTCACCCCAACCCATGGAGTGCTGGTTACAAGCAGGCATCGCACACCTGCTTGTATTTTCCTCTTAAGATTTATTTTTAATTTTATTTACTGATTTGTGTGTGTGTGTGTGTGTGTGTGTGTGTGTGTGTGTGTGTGATGTGAGTGCAGTGCCCACAGAAGCAAGAAGAAGGTATTAGTTCCCCTGGAGCTAGAGATAAAGGCTAATGTGAGCAGCCCAACCTGGTTACTGGGAACTAAATTCGGGTCCTCTGCAAGGGCAGCAAGAGCTTTTAACCACTGAGCTATCCCTCAAGTCCCACATTTTAACATCAGTAAAAACTCCCAATTCTAAAAAATAATTCCCAGTAGTAGTAAAACTTATTTGTAAAGTTTTAAGGGACTATCTTCAAGTAACTTTTATCTCCATATTCACTGAAAGTTGTAAGTTAGGATAAAAATACATTATGACTCATATTACAGATGATGAATATGCTCAGGGAGGATGAATTACCAATGCTGCACAGATGACTAACAATCAAAGTCTAAACTTAGAACTAAGTCTGCAGTGCCCTGCCTCACTAGAATTTGTGTTTATGCGTGTGAATGCCATTTCTGTATCCACGATCTTGGCTGACATTTGGTGTCATGTAATTATAAAGGATTTTTTCCTAAGGACAACCAAAAGGGTTAAAAGAAATGGCTCGTTCAGTGTACATGCTTGGCGTCAAGCTGGCTCTGTATAGTGGCTCCATTTCCTTTGTGAGGTCATAACACACCTAGAAAGGTAACTGTGTAGATCAAAGCGGCCATGTATATAGACCATCAGACGTAACCACTGTGCTGCACGGGCTTTCTCTTCCTTCGGACCAATATACAGATATTCAAATGAGAGCCACCTTAATGAAAGACGATGTGAAGAGTCCCCACAGTCTAATAAATTATCCTCTGCACAGCCTTCTTTCCTGTAAGTGGCACAAGAAATGCTAATATTTAGAACACCCAGGAGAAACTTCATTCCTGGCATTCATAGCCTTCTTTCAAATAGTTAATGAAATACTTTAAATTTGTGACATTATGATGCAATTTGGTCATTACATTGCAAAATATGTCTTAGTACTAGTGTTCTCAGCTCCCAGTGAAGCAGATAAGTTCAACTACTTTCTTCAGGTCTGACCACAGGAAATGGAAACATACAGACAGAATTTTCCAGACACTGTGGCAGGAATCGAGACTGGCTCCCAAGTCGTCTTCATCTTTAGCCGTATGTCCTAGAACTCTCTAGCATCCACCAACATCAGTCTTGGCCCCAGTGTCTCTAAGGTCCATCCACAGAGTAAGACTGGACTTTACTGCATATACAATTCCAGAGCCCAGAGGGCTGCTAAGGTGTGCCAACAGCAAGGAGGGTATGGTATGTTCTGGGGAGGGGCTGGAGGTGCCACTGCCCACCAAAGGGTCCCTAGCATGGAAAAATTATTTGGGCTGTTTAGTCGATCTTGTCTTTTCAAATCTTTGTAGAATGGGCACAAGACTTTGAATCTACGGCTGGGATGAAGGATAGTTATTTCCCTAATTCTGTCTCATCTTTCCCCTGGATCATCTTGGTGGACAGTAATTTTATAACAATAAAATACATATAAAACTCATCACTGCATTGTTTTTAGCTGCAGAACTCAGAAACGTGATGGGCTTCCCAATGTTGTGTAGCCTTGCCAACATCCAGTTCCATAGCCTCTTTATTTCACAGAGAAGATCTGCCTCAGACAACCCTCCACACACTTCTGCAGAACGTTTAACTGTCTACCTCCTGCCCGTAGACTTCGCCTGCTCGAAGCATCTCCTGCCAGCAGAGTCGTACAAAACGTCTGCTTTTGTGTCCAGCTCGCCCTGCTGAGTACGAGGCCTTCTACCTTCATCCATGTAGCCTGTGCCAGAATTTCCTTTCTTTTCTCACTTGAAAAATATTTCAGTCTATGTGTGCACACCATTTTAGTCATCCGTTCACCTGCTGGTGGGTGGCTGTGTGTTCAGCTTTGGGCTCTTGTCACTGGACAACTGAAGCCCTGATAATTTTTTAAAAAATGAGAAGCACTGTTATTATCCATTCATACAACAGTTGAGACGGGAAGATGTTTGGTGTGAATTCTGTATCTGTCTAAAATCCCCCAATACCTAATCCTGGAGATCGGCTCGGAATTCGCCCGTTTCTGAGCCCAGGAAGCCCTCTACCTACTCACTGGATGAATCGTTTCTACTTCACTTTTTCTTTTGTTTTACAGTCACTGTGCTTTGGGCTTCTCAAAGTTTCTCTGGAAAACTGACGGGCACAATATGCTGACTTGCTGGTGATGGACCAGCGCAGATTCAGTGGAAGAGCCGTACTGACCTTTACATCGCCTGTGCTCATAAAGCCCATAGATGATGTCTGAGGCATCTTCACTTAACAAACACGTGGACCTCAAACCATTCCTAAGGTCCCTGTCTGCTCTGATGCTTGTAGTAACCAGGTGTGGCAGCACGTAAGGAAACCCCAGCCCAGCACTACGCACACTCAAGACCCTGGTGCACACAGATCTGAAGACACACATCAGATGTGACAGTCCTAAGGCTGTAAGCCAAGTGCCTGTGTTCTCTCTGCGCTGGGTCATACAGTAGCTCCAGCTGACACCTGCTTCGCTTGAAGAACAAGAAGAACCTGGACAAATAGCAGAGCAAAATGGCTGACCTGAAAGTTCCCAGAAGAAATAGGGCAGCCTCGGAAGGAAGCGGTGTCATTTACGGCACGCAGGAAATTAGCATGTGTTCCCATTTCAACTTCAGAAGTCTCTTCTTAGGTGATTTCTTTCAATTGTTTCAAAGGAAAGGGGTCTGGTCCACCTGAGGTATTATGTATTTATGCATGGCATGGCTCTGCCAAGCCAATCAAAACCCTGGCTGCTTGTTACTCTGTTGGTTTCAAAATGGCTGTGCTCCTTTGTGGGGTCCATGTACGTGTCAGTGCACACTGGCTTTTCACAAGAAAAGTCTTCTTCTATAAAAGAAGACGTTCATTCTGTTTCTTCGGATGTTGCCCGTCCATGAATAAAACATCATTTTACTCTCATGTAAACTCAGCGGAGCAGTTTCAGGGAAGTTTCACCAAAGTCAGTGACAAGGTCTTAGATTTGAAAGATGCAGTCAAGTCAAAAAGTTTATCACGGGGGAAGAGAGAGAGGCCATACACGAATGCTCTATTAACACAGCATCAGGGTACTGGGGGAGACGGCTCAGTGGGTGAACTGCCTGCCTACCATCTAAGCATGAAGACCTGAGTTTCAATTCCTACCATCCAAGGAAAAGCCAGGAACAACAGCATGGGTCGGTAAGCCCAGGGCATGGGGGCAAAGACAGGTGGGTCCTGGGGGCTCTCTGGCCAGTCAGTCTGGCCCATAGTTCAGTGAAAGACCCTGTCTCATAAGGCAAGAGTCTGATAGAGGTAGGCACCTGACAGCAACTCCATGTGCAATCACACTGGTGTGCACACCCACACAGCTATACTACCCATGTACACACACATATACACACAGGAGGTTCCTGAGAGACGAAGCAGTCAGCTTGTTGAAGAAGCAGAGGCCCTGTGGTCATGCTAGGGTCCAGGGTAGGTCATATGTGGCTGCATAGAGTCAGACACAGAAATGAGTTACAATTAATCTGGTAGCCAGCCACGGTGAAGGGTGAAGAGGATGAGGAGCATGGGTAGATGCCTGCTTGGTGAATGTGACTGTGTGATGTGGAGGGAAGGTGCGAATTAGAATCCAAACCTCCTCACTCAACCTTCTGTTCTGGTGAGCTTTGATTCTCGACACAACCTAGAGTCATTGAGAGGAAAGCCTGGATTGAGGAAATTTCCTAGTTCAGATTGACCAACCTGTGGGCCTGTCTGGGGGATTGTATTGACTGTCAAATAATGGAGGAGGGCCTAACCCACTGTGGGCAGCATCATCTTGTAGGCAGGTGGTCCTGGACTGGATCAGAGAGCCAGCTGAGCATGAGCCTGAGCATGACCCAGCCAGCGGGATTCCTTCGTGACTCTGCCTTCAGGCTCCTCTGAGTTCCTGCCCTGACTTCCCTCAACAATGGACTGTGATCTGAACGATAATCCAAATAAATCCTTTCCTACCCTAAATCGCTTTTGGTCATGGTGTTTGTTACAGCAGCAGAATTAACCTAGGCCATTTTCTCAGGGGTCCCCATAGGCAACCTAACCATGCTAAACATATCACAGCATTCCAGGCCTCCCCCAACATGTGCATGGAACCCAGCGGGACCCCATACTTCTGAATTTTGCATACCTGAAAAACCAAAACCCTGGATGATGACAAGATCTGCCACCAGCACCAGAAATAGCAGGTGCTCTGGGGCCAGGGTTGCAGTGGCCTCTGAGTACCTGGCTGACTGAGCCCTGGAAAACTCATTCCTAGGCAACGAAGGACTGTCCTAGAAGTCACTCTCCTCAGGGTAAACCCTAAAGTTTACACCCTGGAGCCTGCAGGAGGTGAAGTTTGCTCAATTTCTTAGTGTCCCAGGGCAAAGTGCTGCTCCTTACTGGCACAAATATCACCATCAATTAACAACGTCACCAACCTTCTCCACAATTTTGAATCTGCTCTTTTTTACTGGCTAGACTGCATACTTTTCAAACATGGTCTCTTTTTGCTCCTGAGCCCTTTTTTTTGGTCTTTCTGAGACAGGGTCTCCCTGTAGCTCCAGTTGTCCTGGAACTCACTATATAGCAGGCTGGCCTTGAACTCACAGAGATCCGCCTGCCTCTGCCTCCCGAGTGCTGGGATTAAAGGAGTGTGCCACACCACACCTGGCTGCTCCTGATTCTTAATGGCTAAAAGCACCAGTACATCAACCATGCCACAGCCTGGATGTTATGCTGTTTTGAAATTTCCTCTCCCAAAATAATTAATCATCTTTAAACCCAGCCTCCCACATTTTCATGACAGGAACGAAACATGGACAAGTTCTTTGCCATAATGTGACCCAAATGGCCCCTTTTCTAATTCCAGTAGAGTCCCGCACTTCTGTGCGCACTCTACTCTGGAGCTGCAGCCAGAATCACATTAAGCTCTGTGTACAGCATCCTAGGACCTTTCTAACTCACATGGCCAAACTTGCCCAAATTCCTCCTGCCAACCAGTTCCAAATCCTGAGGACTGAGCAGTTTTAGCCACAGGAATGACGACATCTCTGGTATCTATTTTCTGTTAGTTACTTTTGTCATTGCTGTGACCAAAATACCTGGTGGAAATAAACTGAAGTGGGAAGGATCTATCTTGGTGGTCTCAGAGGATTTGGTCCATCAGGTGACACAAGCTCCATTGTGGGCTTTGACAATCTCACTTGAAGAACAGGACCTGGAGACTTGTTGAAACTCTCAAAGGCTCCTGACACTTCTGTTTAGAAGGAGTCTGGGTGATTGGTTACAGTCAATCAGGTCTTTGTGTGAGAGAAAGTAGACAGCTAGCTACTACAGTGAGCCAGGGCTGGAGAAAAAAAGGCTAGTCCTGCATGGTGCACATACGTTTAATCCCAGCATCTGGGAGCACAGGTGACCAGGCTTCCCTTGCTTGCTCACACAGTCATTCAGATAGTATCAACGTAGTATGCAGACACTGTAGATCAGTTGAGCACCATATTCATGTGTTTCAGTTGTTCATTAAAGAATTAAGCCTGACATTATATCTGGTTATTATAAATAACTATAAAGAACGAACTATGCCAAATTGAGTACTTTTAGTGGTATGGCAGAAGTTAAGGCAGGGGTAGAGTCTGGGCCAGATTGCAGTCTTTGAAGATCATTATTGGCCTCTTTGGGATATAGCCATCAGTATCTTTTGTGGGGGTTAGGGATTGCAGGCTCTGATCCTGGAGTCTTGACAGAAGGGACACCAAGACAGGAGAGGGCAGGAGCCTGGAGCACAGACCATGGAGGAATGCTGCTGGGTTTGCTCCCCTGGCCTGTGCCTGCTTTCTTACACAATACTGGCCTTCCTGCCCAGGGCCTCACCCACAGTGGGCTGGGCCCTCCCACATCACTCAACAATCAAGAAATGCCCTACAGACATGGCCACAGGACAGTTCAATGGAGACAGTTCCTTAGTTGTGTCAAGCTCTTTTTAGCTGAAAGGGTTTCCCTGATAAGAGTCAACAATCTCAAAGAGTACCCCATTAAATTCATATTCTGGAGCTCAGAAAACCGAGACCCAATCCTGGGATTTAGTGCTTTGTGGCTCCATGGAGACAAGCTGTATGTAGCGTGCCTCTATCCAGGGTGTACATAAAAACCCCTTAACCCCTTAACATATAACAAGGACAGGACAACAGAATCATCCATGGCCGATGAGGGAGCCCTCTTTCCTGACACACATCTGGGATAGCTAGGCTCTGGGACCTGACTCCATGGAGCCCTTATCTTTTCCTAAGGATTAGAGCTGATTCCTTGTTACCATCACCCTCCCCCCCAAAAAAAGAGAAAAAAAGGAAAAGAAAATTGGACAGGTTTATAGAAAAATGTCCTATTTCTAGTGATTCTTTCCCTATGGGACGCCTTTTATAATGTGAACTAATTCATAATACAAATTTGAATTTGCTACATACACACAGCAAGTAAATATTATTGGGTTCCTACTATACATAAAACACAGGGTAGGAAGATTTGAGACGGTCTTCTCTGTGAAGGGGCTTACAGCTTAATTGTCGAGGCAATGACCAAATAATATTCCTCTGTAAAACTGATATAAAGATTCATTAAAATTTTTCAATTGGAAAAAAGGAAAAACAGGACACTCTGCAGGTAAACAGGATTTTTCATTCAGTCACAGGGTTGAGACTAAGTGTGTGCGTGTGAGTCAGAAGTTTCAGGTCTAGTTTGAGAGTAAGTCGTCTGTAGGTCTTTGGAAGCCCGCAGCAGTATAATCACCAGCTCCATCTAAGCCCTTGGCTGCTCCAGCCACTGCAGGCCAGATTGCCTCTTGTCAGTGCTCTGCCATTACATTTGGAGAAAGTCCCCCAAACGGCTTATGCTGTGACTAATTCCACTTATCTGTAATTTCCCTGTCCTCCCAGGTAAATCCAAACAGCTATTCTAGGCTCCACGCAACACAGCTCACCTTATCTCACGGCTCTGTGTCTAAAGACATGGAAGCTCATAATCCAAGTCTCAACAACCTGGGGAATTTGACCGCAAACACCTTACAACTCAGCTTAAAGCAGGAAAATTATACCTTCAGCAGTGCCAGGAAGAAGCAGAAAAATGAGGAATTGCTCAGTGTCTGCAGAAAAGTGATTCTAGAACTCTACAGACCAGGCTGCAGGAGGATGGGTACTGAGGCCAAAGGGGACAGTAATCAAAACTGTGGTGGAGCCGATGGTCCCAACAGCGACCAGATAAGTAGAGTGACCCACAGCAGGGGGTGGCTGTTTGGAGATTATCTGAAAGTAACCAAACGTGGAATTGTGGCGATTACAGAATTTAGGTTGTGACTCAGGTATCTTCAGTCAGTGTTTTTAGGCTTTTACTCTGTGCCTGTCCCAAAGTATTAAAAGGGTTGGGCAAAGCTTATTGAGTGGAAACAAATTCCTAAGTTCTTCTTTCTTTCTGCATGGGACACAAAATGGCTGGGCATTCATTCAGAAACAGAGGAGGACCAAGACATTTGAGACGTTATCAAGGATGAGCTGGATCACTGAAACCAAGCCAGCCAGCATCAAGCCCCAGACATCTTCGCCCTTGAGAAAGGAAAGCTGGCTCAGTAGGCCGTGGTGAGTGACAGTCTCTCTTGGACAGTCCTTCCACGGTGCGCACCACTTATGGTGAAACACGGAAGGGGACGCTGATTCACCTCTGCCTACAAGTGATGAGCAAAGGTATCACTGTTAGGGAAAGAGGAATTTACTGCTTGCTTGAATATACTGCTTGTCTGAATTTACTGCTTGAATTTACTTGTTTAAATTTACTGCTTGTAACCAATTAACTCAACTGGAGACACAGGCATCCGGAGATAGGGGCAAGTGCTACAGCCCCCGGAGCCTGACCTGTTCTGTGTCATGTCATGTAGACATGTCTGCTTGCACAAGATAACAGGAAAGAGTCATGCCAGGCACATACCAACGATCTCTCCCCGATTGAGACACCTGAAGGGAGTTGTAACATTTTTCTTGTTTTAAAGTTATTGGTTTGTGAAATGCTTGCTTTAAAACTATTGGCTGTATAAACGTGGGCTTTTGTGTAATGGTTGTGGGAGCTTATATAATCTTTACCTAAAATTGCCTCAGGGTCGATCGCTCTAACCAGACCTGCGTGTCTTGGAAGGACGGTCGGCCCCAGCTAGCTGGTTTAATAGAACTCTGCTTGATCTTTGCATCTCCATACTCGTGCATTTGTTCTCCAGAAGAGACCCACCGAGTCACGGACCCTAACAATCACCAGTACATATTTCTGCTGCCCCCGTGTGTATGTATCTGTTTGTGTATGTATGTGTGTTTGTGTGTACATGTGCATGTGTGTGTTTGCATGTATGTTTATGCTTATGTTTGTGTGTTTGTGTGCTTGTGAGTATATGTTTGCATGTATCTGTATATTTGTGTGTGTATGTTTGATTTTGGCATGTATGTGTGTTTGTGTATGTGTGTGTACACATTGTGTACACATATTGTGTGTATGCACATGTTTGCATGTATGTTTGTGTTTATGTTTGTGCGTTTGTGTGCTTGTGAGTGTATATTTGCATGTATCTGTGTATTTGTGTGTATGTATGCGTGGTTGTGCTTCTGTGTGTATGTGTGTGTTTGTGTATGCATGTATGCTTGTATGTGTTTGTATGTGTGTGTTTGTGAGTGTATGTTTGTATGTGCCTTTGTATTTGTATGTGCATGTATGTGTGTTTTTGTGTGTAGGTGTGTTTGTGTATGTGTGTATGTGTGTGCATGTGCATGCATGTATATGTGCATGGATTTGTATTATTATGGGTGACTGTGATTATGTGTGTTTGTGTGTATATGTTTGTGAGCATATGTGTTTATGTGTATATGTATATTTTTGTGTATGTATTTGTGTATATGTGTGTATATGGAAGTGTATGTGTATGTTTGCATATGTAGGTATGTGTGTATTTGTGTATAGGCAAATGTGTTTCTGTGTGTATGAAAGTGTATATGCCTGTGTTTGTGATTATGTGATTATGTGTGTATGTCTTTGTGATTATGTATGAATGTGTATGTATATGTATGCATATGTATATGTTTGTGTGTATATGTTTGTGTGTATGTGTGTATGTGTGTATGTGCATGTGTATATGTGTGTTTGTGTGTATGTATGTGTGTGTATTTGTGTGTGTGTGCTCAACATTTATGAATTTTCCTTGTAGATTGTGTTATTCCTGCCTTTCTGTCCCACACTGTACATGCTGACAAGGGGCTCCACTTGGGAGGTGATGAGGTCATGAAGGTAGAACCTCAGATAATTTCCTGCCCTTGTGAAGGAGCCCCCAAGCTGGATGTGGAGGCTGAGGCAGGAGGGTTGCCAAGACATTTGAGACCAGCCTTGGAAGCAGTGTGAACCCCCCCACCCCCCACCCCCGATCTCAAACAAACAAATAAAAAGAGACTGCAGAGGGGTCCAAACTCTTTCACCTTGTGAGGTCACAGAGAACGTGCTATCTAAGAACCAGGAAGTGGGGGCTGGAGAGATGGCTCAGCAGTTGAGAACCAGGAAGTGGGGGCTGGAGAGATGGCTCAGCAGTTGAGAACCAGGAAGTGGGGGCTGGAGAGACCACATCAGCCTGGATCTTGACCTTACAGATTAACTATGAGGAATCGGCACGTGTGGTTTGTGTCTCAATCTGCAGCGAGACAGTGGCAGATACGCCTATCCAGAGTGGCGCAGAGGCTGCTGGAGCGTCTGGTGTAAGAGCTGAGGGCCGCCCTGTTGGTCCTCCAAGTGCCAGGGTGCTCAGGGGCCTAAGAGTCAAAACCGAAGTTACCCTGTGAAATGAAATTATGAGGAGAAATAAGCCCCAAGTTCCAGCGAAAGCCCTGCAAACCTGATGACAAGACAATCACAGCAGCGATACAGGAATTATTTTTGATGACTAAAAAAATTTTTTGGAGAGGGTCTCCCTAGCCCAAGCCCACCTGGACCTCTCTATGCAGAGCAAGCTGGCCTCAATCTCACAGAGATCCACTTGCTTCTGCCTCCTGCATGCTAGGATTAAATCAACCACACCTGGTGTTGGTGGAGGACTACAACGTTTATTAGACAGTGTAGGGTAAAGAATTACTTTATTTTTAGGGTAAGAAGGGTAGATAATGCTGATGGTTTCCGATGAAGTCAAATATTTAGAGAAATGACTCTTGTGCTTCACAGAATCAAAGAGTACATGAGCCAGTACTCTGAGCAGTAGTTCATTTATATGTAAAGATGATGACAAGTTCAGAAAAAATTTCAGCATTTGGAGCTAGAAAGATTGTGAAAATGTCTTATTGGAATCAGTCAGTTTGAATGAACAGTCAGTATTTGGTCAGTGTTTTGAGACAAAGTATATTATTTTCTTGTGCATTTTTTATTTTAAAAGTATTTCAAATTGACTTACTGCAGGTTAACTATTAAGAATAATCATAATATAAACAGGTGCTGAATTTGGAGCAAGTGGTATCTTTGCTTCATTTCAATGAATAAACAGTAACTTCAGAAAAATCTTCTGTCCTCAGGAGCAGCTGCCCACCCCTGGAGCACACCAGTGGACGTCGGGCCTGAGGTGTCCCCCATGACAGAACAACTGTAGCAGAGAGTTTTCACAAATGCTGCAAACGGCCCCATAGAATCATGAATAATTACCTACATGCTTTGCTCATGAGCTGCCGCTCATTAAAATGCAATTTTTCAAATTGGAAAATTCCTAATGACATAGTTTCTATTTAATTGATAGTTTGGGGGGAGTGAATTTTTTTGTTTAATCAAATCCTCCCCTGCCTTGTGAAGAAAAAACATATTTTTGTCAAATCTCCCCAGTGAAAGCTTGTAGGTATCAAGGAAGTAGAAACGTGTATTTATGGTCTTGCTTTTTACTGTAAATTAGCACTGGTCATATTTTATATCAAATTAGACAGACACCGTTAAGAGAAAATTCAGTTTTTCTTCCTGGGTATTTGAAATTAGGTAACTGGCTTTCTGATCATCACAGCTATTCAAAACTTCCTGAAAGGTTTGACTATTGAAGGAAGTTTGGCCTTCCTAGTTCAGTCTCCATGTTACTTAAGGAAATGGTCAAATTAGCTATCAGGTAAGCAAAGGCCTGGCATCTATGGGCACTCTGGGTCTCTAACCCAGCCTCCTGGTTGTACGACCAGAACAAGGTGGAAATAAGCTTACCTACATCTCCCTCTAACACTACTCATTCCCTAGGACCGAAATGTCTGATGAGAGCTTGCTTTCCAACAGGAAGAGGGGTTGGTGAAGAGGGGACAGCCCCTTAGAGTTAGCAGACACTCAAAACAACCAAACAACCCCTGGAAGTTTCGGAACAAAGTCAGCTGTTCTGATGCAGAGATGGACGGAGATGAGATGTTAGGGACACTGCCCTCCGCTGGTCATGTAGATGGCGGGTTTTTAACCTGAGGCCAGTCTACCGGCAGGAAAGACAAGGTCAGAGGGTGAAGGCGCCTAACCCCCCATAAACACCTAAGACATGAAACTGTGGGTGTAGGGACCCCAGAGTCTGCTCGGCCCCTCACATGACCCTTCAGTGCAACCTTCGGTGCCCCTACCACAGTGACACGGCAGCTTTACCCCAGCTGACAGCTCTCTATGCCCTGGACCAAAGACTGACCATTTGCTGACTGAATTTGCCCCTGCCTGGAATTCCATGCACTAAGGGCTGAAAGCCAGCAGCTGTGTGGGATGCAGCCCCAGGAGGACGCTTGATGCTGGGAGAGCCAGGCACTGTGGGGAGGGACGCAGTGACGGGGGACACTGAGCACGTCATCACAGCAGCTGCTCCTGCTCCATCTCTTGCTGTGTGGGATGCAGCCCCAGGAGGACGCTTGATGCTGGGAGAGCCAGGCAATGTGGGGAGGGATGCAGTGACGGGGGACACTGAGCACGTCATCACAGCAGCTGTTCCTGCTCCAGCTCTCCCTCTGGGCACCATGATTTCCTTGCCTCTGTCTTTCCTGCTCTTTAAGAATTACCATCTTCCATGGATTTGGCTCTTTAAGGTCTCCCTGTAGTCACCAGGAATGCAGGCTCCTCCACCTGTGTCCTTGGTACTTGCTCCCTCCAGGAGCACACGGCACTGTGTAGTAATTCTTAGTTATCCTCAATGCCTGGTGTGACGCTCCCTTTCCTGGGCGTCCACCACATTGTGGGAGAATATTCCTGATTCGAGATGATGACTCTCTCCATTCTGACTCCGAATCAATTAGCAGAGTCAAGTTCAGGTACATGGACTGTGTTCAGTAAGTGTAGAGGGATGAGTGAGTCTCTATCATATGCTCTTGTCCTGCAAGGACTGTGTTTTCTAAACATACACCAGGTTCCACCACCACAGATACGCTGGCTGGTTGTTTAGTTGGTTTCCCATCAGAAGCACTGTGGGGTTTATTTCGTCTTTGTCAAACAACAAAGTCACTGATTGGTTCCTCACACATTGCAGGCCGGCCGGATACCTATAATTCCTTCATCTTCTCTCCTCGGGCCTTCAGTTAGGGGATAACGAAAAGCCACGTAGGCACTAACATGGAATTCATGCAGAAAACTGGAAGTCTCCCCTCAGTTGGAACACAGTGTCTCTGGGATTCAGGGTCATCCCCTCACACTCTGTGTCTCTGGGATTCAGGATCATCCCCCTTGCACACTGTGTCCCATGGTTAGAATTCCTGGTAGAATAAAGGAAGTCAACAATCATTTATTACAACGGCCTGGGACAAGGCCAAGTCAAGGCTATGGACTGCCTGTATTTCCTTGACCTAAACTGCCTCAAAGTAAAGACAGAGCTGTGCCTGTATCAAGGAGAAACAAATACCCTGTTATATAATAACAGGTATCAAAATATATTTCTTTTAGTGCTGATCATATAATTTTAATAACTAGGTTTTAAATAAAACCGTTGTGTTTCCGTGACAACTGAAACATCAAAGGCTTCTAAGACTTCCAATCCCTTTATTCTTCATAGAGATTCATTTTAATGTAAAAGAAGGTTTTCTGAGGCCAACTAGATAAATCATTTATACAAAGTTTTTGAAATATTTTTACTAATTCTTTGACAACTTTATACAATGTATTTTGATCATATTCACCCCCTTAAACTCTGTTTTCCTTCCATATCCTCCCCTTCTACTCTCCCAACATTGTGGTCTCTAGTTTTTAACCCATTATGAGCAATTTGTGCTTCCTTGAGTATGTGGTCATCCACAGGAGCCCAGGGGTAGCACCCTTAAAGTGACTCACTCTCTCCCAGCAACTGTGAATTGCTAACTGCTCCTCAGTTAGGGGTGGGGTTTCCCACCCACTTCCCTCCTCCGTGCTGAGACTTTGTCCGGCTTGAGCAGGCCTTGTGCAAATTGTCACAACCACTGTGAGTTTATAGTTGTAAAAAGGCTGTTGTGCCCAGAGAACTCTGGTTGTAGTCGCCTACCACCTCTGCCTGATGATCATTCCTGCCACTGTTCTGGATGTGCCTTGAGCCTTGGGGCAGAGATGTGATAACTAGGGTCACATTCGGACTGAGCCCTCCACGTTCTCTTATTCTGAGCAATTTTACCAGTTATGACTCTGTGTTAATCAACATCTTCAAAAGGAATTTTCTCTGGGCTGGAGAGATAACTCAGCACTTAAGATTATTGGCTGCTCTCACAGAGGACAAGGGCTTAGTTCCCAGCACCCAGAAGGTGACTAACAACTGTCTGTAACTCCAGTTCCAGGGGAATACAATGCCTTCCTCTGACCTCTGAAGGCAAGCAATACATTCATACACATTAAATAAAAATAATAATAAATAGAAGCTTCTCTAATGAGGGTTGAGATATGTGCTAATCTAAGAATATAGCAATGAAGCTTTAGGAGTTGGGTTAATACTACATCTGTTTAGCAGAATAAAGCAGTTGGCTCTTGCGAAGGGCTTATGACCCGTGTAGTCATGGGTACTAGGCCCTGGGTGTGGCTAGGTATGGCTTCCATCTTGTGGAGTGGGACTTAGATCCAACCAGCAAGTGGTTGGTTACCCCATGACATTCATGCAGTATTGCAGCAGTGGGGCACAAGGCCTATTGTTATCGTTCAAACACGAAGGTTCCCCTGGGTACGGTTGATGATGGCTTTTCCCTTCTGGTGTCTGGTAGCATGCACAGCACCTTGCGGCACTATGCAAACTAGCCAGTAGGGTCAAAATTTCCAGGTCAGTACCAGCTTGATTACTCCATGTTCTCTGACACAAGTATGTGGTGTCTTCAGTAATAGGGTCTTATTATCTATTAACTTGCATGTGAAATGGCTTGTGAAGATGGCTTCTCACTGTAGTGGGAGAAACACCACTGTCATTCAGGAGTCATTTCAAGTGTGTTTGACCTGGTCCCTAGTTTCCGTGACACTAATTGCTGTCTTTTAAGGAAATAGGGTTTGTAGCATAGGACAGATGTTTTTCTGTGCACAACTGATTCAAAACACACGCTATGTGAAAATTTTCTCACTTTGAAGCAAGAGGCTTAGGACAATGTCCATTTTATGCTCTGTTCATTTACTTAGCTGTGACAACTTCACAGCTGTGACAACTGCTTGATGCTGGGGACTCCCATGTTAAAACAAACGAGAAAAAAATTGTGTAAGAAGACAGCATCACAAGATTACCCTCTCACAAAGGCCACTCCACATGGGATGACGAAAGGTGAATTAAGCGTTTTGTTCAGGCCATCAAAGACAATTCTACACTGCTATTGTGCTTTATACTGACAGGTAAAGTGTGGTGAGATCTGAGCTGAGTGTGTCTATATGAAAAGACCTGAACTGACTACTCCTGAAAAGTAGCAATGTAGGTTATCAAGAAGCATCACATTCAAACTTAGCTAGCTCTCCTTCTGCCCTGGTCCTAATGAAATGCCAGACAGAAGCTTCAATCTCACAGCCTCACACTGAATCACCCTCCAGTGCCTCCCACAGGGACCTTGACACTCCCTCCCTTGGGTACGTTGTGAGCCTCCAAGCTTTCTTTTGAAATCAGGTAGAAACTTCCACCATCCTTGTCTTCTACACACCTGCATGGTCAACGTTAACTACACTGAAGTCTGACAGAGGCTCAGGCAGTCACCAAATGAACTTGGAAGAGGCCTCAGTAACCTGGAACACGCTGAATTCTGGAAAATAAGGTCTAAGCGAAGTGCCTCAGGCTTTCTTCTCAAAGTAACAGCAGAGCCCGGAACGGTGTCTACAGCAGCACATGGCCTTACTTGGGGATAGATTACTCTGCATTACAGGGGGAGGGAACACCAGGTAACCTAAGAGAGCTGGGGGACACTATACCGGTGAAGACTTGAACACACCAGATCAGGAACTGAGAACAGGTCAAAGTAAGGAAACCACAAAGTCTCAATGGTGACCCAATGAGTTTTATTGGGGTTACATGCAGAATTACGGGTGAAGTTTACTTACAGGAGCAGAAATGACTGAAGATAAGCCACCCACCACATGTGATGGCTCACAAAAGCTGGAACCGTGGAGCACACTCCACAACCAGCTGGGCCAGTTGGAGAGTGTCCTTTCCGGGTGACTCGGTGGGTGGCCTCTGCCTCTTCTAGGTCTGAGGGACTCAGCAGTCCTTGCTGGTCATGTATGCTTAGGGAGGGGAGATCCGGAAAATCTACTCAGCTTCAGGGACTTTCTGAAGCCACTGATTTGTTCACTTTCTGAGCTAACAGAACTTCCTTGCAGGAAGGAGTGTTCTACCTGCCCTCAGAGCTTCCTGTGCCTTAAGGAGCATCCCTCAAAGATGGAAGGTTTTCTCTATTCCTGAGCAGAATGGAGGGGGGTCTGGGACCCCGGGGAAGTACACTGAAGGAGAAAGAGCTCTACGTGCATCTACAGACATTACGTGAAGTTCTCATCGGTGCTCTGGGTGGCCAGCTACTCTGAGGGGCTGTGCCAACCGCGTTTGTGTACAGCCTGGATGTCTTGTTTGTTGGACGCTCTGACTCTGAGTGGCTCATCTCTCCTGTCTGGGCCTCAGGGGTCTTTATTTACTAGGACATAAAGCCAGCTTCAATGACCTAAAATAATCCTTCTATTGTCGATGTGCTATAGCTTTTCTGAGAGAATTCAAGATGAGTTAGAGTGCTTTTTGCCATTTTAAAAGAACTTTGTAGCACCAAAATCAAGTCACCTAGAAAGTCCCAAATGCACTTAAATTTATTTAACAAATTATAATTTAGTCAGTGCCTCAGAAAAGCCGCTCCCAGCTGGCTTTTCATCTCGGCACAATGAATTAATACATTTCCTGTTGCCCTAGGCTAGTGTGATTTTATTATCCCCCTGGTTTAACCTGCTATAAGGCAAGTGCTTTTTAACAGAAAGCTAAGATAAGGAAGAGTTAAGGTAAAGAGTCAGAGAGTTGAAGAATGGTTACCACAAGCCGGGAAAGAAGATATTCAGAGGGTGAGGGGACGGGATAAGCCTTCTGTTTACTCTTTGAAATACATTGCACAGCAGGATCTCAGATCGCATCCTGCAGCTTTCAGTGATTTTTTTGATCAGTACCACTTGGCTTAATTGAAATAACATTGCCATCATTAACTTTGTTCATTTTAATTGTGTTTATTATAGTCAACATTGTCTGGGTAAGACATTCCACTCTCAGTCTTGACCTTAGCACTGACACTGTGAGAGACAAAATGTGTAATTACATTCTTCCACAGAGTGTGGCCTCTATCTGCCACATTCTGTTCTCACCATTTTGGCCATGTTTTTGTCCTGGTCCAGCTCCACTTAAGACAATACTAAGATTAGCCAGGGACTCGAAGTCTCTCTTCACTTCCATTTGAAACTTGCTGCAGGTTGCAGGCAGTATGCTAGTTAGTATACTGCCACGGCTTTTTGTAGTGCACTCAGTAAGCCATTTTTTTTTAATCACAGCATACCTATGTTGCCCCCCATGGGCTGTCCAAGTCTTGCTCTGTGTAGCGCCTACCCTCACTCAAGACCTCACAAGTTGTGGTAACTCAAGGGAAGACACCAAAGTTACTCATGTGGCCGACTCACAGTGCAGTAGCCCTCACTGGTGCTGAGATTCTGTTTCCTAATCACAGCTTCTAGGAACAGCAGCATCCAGCCACTCAGGATATCTCCTTTAGAACTCATATCTTTTTGATTGGCATATAATATACTCATGTGGCCGACTCACAGTGCAGTAGCCCTCACTGGTGCTGAGATTCTGTCTCCTAATCACAGCTTCTAGGAAAGCAGCATCCAGCCACTCAGGATAGCTCCTTTAGAACTCGTATCTTTTTGATTGGCATATAATATGTGTGAATATTTGTGAGGCTTGATGTTAAACTTAATCTACCAGTTTTAACCCTTAGTATGGAAATGTCTTGATAATTAACTCTTTCAAATGGCAAGGCAAAGCACCAGTGACTATAGTTCTCAGTTGGAGACACTACAGGATGGACTTCCATAGGAAGGACAGGGAAAGAGGCAAGACAGGACACCATGTTCCCTGCCCACAGCCTTTATCAGCTGTTCAGGGGATTCTTATGTCAGACCCTCCATGGCTGGTTGGAGCACAGTGTGGACACTAATATTTCTAATGTCCGTTTTCCTTGCAATAAGCACAATCCCCCTTCTCCAGCCTCTTCTCTCCCTCCGTCTCCTCCCTGGGCTTCTCATGCTCTGCTTCCCTGAGGGCCACTACCAGGCTCTTATTATCTTCCACAGTGTCATGACCCTTGTAGACTTTCTGTGGAATCGCTATCAATTGTGATCTGTTCATGCCCTTAAACCCTTCTAGTTTCTGTAACTTCCTTCTAATGACGGGGGCCAACTGTGTGACAAAGGCAGTATTTATGGCTCGCATCCTGGTCTACTGGGGTGAAGACTCAGTAAGGCCTCCTGGAGGCACTCCAGGAGCCCAATGAGTGGTTGTTGAGGTTCCTGTGTCACCTCACTTACCTTAGAAAGATTTGTGGGTCTCCTGGCAGCTGCCTTGACTCCTCCTGAAAGGACTTGGTGAAAGTTGTCCAGATCCCCTTACCTCTGTCAGTATTGGGGTTCCAGTCAGGTCTCTCAGATGGGAAGATACACTCTATGCAGGCATCCCTGTCAGAGAGAGAGATGCTGACCCAGGCCTGAGAGCAATCTTTCTGCTCTCTAATCTGACCTGGTCCTGCTCTCCCACAGTGAAGAGAGTAGCCTAGAGCTGCTGACAATCATCCCAGGTGGGCTGGTGAGTATAAAAGACAGTCTCAAGGGGACTGCGGTCACCTCCAGCAGCGGCCGCTCCTCTGTTCTCGTGGGCGTTGAGGCTGCTCCTCCACTCACCCTGGGCTGAGGCCGCTCTTTTGCCTGCCTGATGCTGCCTTCTGTCGTCGCTGCTTCCACCTGGTCCCGGACCCCAGGGCTGGTGAGGAGACTGTGTCAGCAGAGCCGCATTCAGACACAGGAGACCAGGTTCAGTGACACAGGTCTGCTTTATTGCAGGAAGGCACAAGCTTATACAGGGGTAATAGTCCAATCACAGCACAGCAAGTAAGATACCTCCTGGACCCCTTGGCTGGTGAGGATACTGTCAGCGGAGCCACATTCAGACACAGGAGACCAGGTTCAGTGACACAGGTCTGGTTTATTGCAGGAAGACACAAACTTATATAGGGGTATGGTCCAATCACAGCACCGCAAGTAGGATACCTTATTAGCATAACAGGTTTAGCATCCTATCACAGTACAGCAAGTAAGATACCTTATTAGCACAACGGACTTTGTGTCCTATTAGCATAACAGACTTAACGTCCTATCACAGAACAGTGGGTAGGATGCCTCATTAACATACTGGGTTTCAGATTACACAGCCTGGAATCCTGAAAACCACAATATCTAAGTGTTGCAATTTGGAATTCCAAGAGTGGTGATTAGGGAGTGGCGAGCTCTAGGCTTCAGTCTCATGATCTGCCAATGGGAGCAAATGTCACAAGGTGTTCCTTGTGGCTCCAATGGTCAGGCCATTGCCTTGGACCTGCTGTATGTCTGTCAATAAGACTTTCACCCTAGGCTCAAGCCTGTCTCCCACAGGGGACTAATGAGTGTCAGGGCTTTACAGAGAAAGGAGGATTTTGAGTTTTCCAATTATAAAGGTCACTTGTAGAAAAAGGGACATAGACTCTTAGGGGAAGGATAGGTACACCCATGGGCTCATCGAGGGCTCCTTGTGCCGCCCATGTTCGGAACCACTTCGCGTAGAGGAAGGGTCCCAAGTGAAGGAGAATGGGTCTCCATCCAAGGCCCTTTTGGCCATCCCTCTGGTGGGAGTCAGCCAGGTACATAGGGTGGAGGGATGTCACTCTCCTCTGGCAGGGCTAAGAAGGTCTGTGTTACTTTCATTATCCCTCCGGCCTCAGGTCAGACTAACAAAACATGAGTGCCTAAAGAGATAGCACAGGTTTTAAGCCAGGGTAGAGGATTCAGAATTGGGGACAGCCAACTATTGATGTAGGGAAATTGGTCAGGGTGCCTGGGGTCCCCAGTGTCCAGCTCACAGGCCATGCAGACCATCTCGACATCTAGGATCCTCTCATTAGGCTACCCCACATCAAATGCCAGCCATTTGAGTTCACAGAATTTCCAGATTTTCCCAGGTGAGAAAAGGATGCCATAGTTCATCTTTTCTGCTAACCCATCCCCAAAAGACTTAAGCATGTGCTTCAGAGGGGCCTTAGGACAGCTCGTACCCCCACTCATATTATTATGGAACAATAAACAAGACCAGCACAAAAACAGACAATGACAAGAAATACACACCAGTTTTTAAGCCTTGGTTACAGAGGGCTGGTGAGGTGTCACATGGTTCCCTGGACACTGGGTTAGTGGCTGCATCTGGCCTCTCCTAAGTGTCCTCTATTGAGGGTACCTCAGTCCCACTTACCTCCAGAGGTTTTCAAAACCAGGTAACTTTCTGTGATCATCAAAATTCTTTGGGGTGGGTGTGGGGATAAGTCAGGAGTGCCTGGAATGTAGAGCATAGCCAGGCCAGAGACCTCCTAGTAAGGATGGCAGGAAACTGGCATGCTCCATTCTAGATACATTGTCTCTTACTGAACAAACCCCAAGCAAAACTATTAAGTCTCTAATCCTTTACTCCTAACTGGGTCCCTTGTAGATCATGTGACTGGAAGACAGGACAAAGGCCACATAGCCTGAGAAGCCCCCTCCCTCCCCTTACTTGCCAGCCCGCCAGAAAACTAACCCCACCTCTTTGTTCATGAAACTTTCCTATATAAACCTCTGCTTCCGCCATAACAAACGAGCTGTCCACTGGCACGGCCTCCCGGGTGCTTTCTTCCTGCCATACTCGCCGCTGCCCAAGGCCCCTCTCACCCCAACGATCTTTCTCCTCACCCTGACTTTCTGTGATGGGGGCCGGTGCAAAATGGCCTCCTGGTAGCAGCTGAGTTGGGGCTGAGAGGAGGCCGACAGGTGGGGGTATCAGAGTCTGCTGGAGCACCAGAGCAGCATCAGCCAGAGTTCCTGGGACCCTGAAATGTCTCAGATGGTGCCTCCCCTAGGAGTCTGTCCAGGCTCACTCTTCTCTGCCCTGGTCAGAGCCTGAGACCCCCAGGGTCTGGGGTCTTAATCTCTAGGGATCTCAGATGAGCCCCCACAGTGCTAGAGGTGCCCAGTCAGAGAAGACCACTCAAGCACAGAGTAAAGCCAAAAGGAAGTCTTTACAGACGGCCACGAATACACCCAGCATTAGATCCCAAGTGCAGCACCGTCTGTCTCAGAGTAGACGTTTATACAGAAAAGCCATGTTCTCATTCCCTCAGGGGCAGACGAGTTCCCAACAGATTTTCCTGCAGGTGCAAGCCAAGCAGGAAGTACGGAAGCCAAAACAACAGTCAGCAAGAGCAGCCAGGCACATGCGGGCCCTTTGCTCAACCTACATGTTGGTGCAGCTGGGCCAAACTTGCCGTACTTTGTGTCAACTGCCTCAAGTTTTCAGTTGCTGGGATTAGCTAGGGATGTGACATGGCATAGATGTGGTCAGTCCAGAGGTGCCCATCACAATAAGGCAGTAACATCACCATATCAGACATGGGAAAACCTGAGGTGCAGCCTTCAAATGTGGTAAAACACTCAGAACCATGATTTACTGACAATACTAGGTATTGACTCTGTAATTCTCTCATTTTATAACTTTAAAACCTAAGGTATTTTGGCTCTGGAGAGAATAGGAAACGAAGTGAGTAAACCCGCAGTTTATACTAATATATCAAACAGCAGATGAAGAAACTGATGAGATGAAATTACACATTTTGTCCCCCAGCATCATGGGACAAGATGAGAACTCCTGATCTTTTTCACTCAAGAACTGTTGACTATACCAGGGGCTGGAGAGATGGTTCAGTGATTAAGGGCACTGGCTGTTCTTGCAGAGGACCCAGGTTCAATTCCCAGCACCCACATGACAGCTAACAACTGTCCTAACTCCAGTTCCAGGGGATATGATGCCTTCTCCTGAGCACCACAGTTATAGCATGACACAGGGGTGCTTACATACATGCAGGCAATACACTCATACACATAAAATAAAAATAATAAATAAAATATTTTAATAAAAAAAAATGTAGTTTTTACAAACACAAGTAAAATGACATACTTCCTAGTGCCTACAGGGGTCTTGATCAACAATTGTGGATTCATTTTCCTGGGGAGAGCCTCAACATATTCTTAATTTAATTTTTTAAAAGATTTATTTTATTCATCTTTTTACATATATTTAGTTTTACTTATGGAGTTTTTTTCTTATGTAATCACAATTTTTATCTCTCGCTCTTCTCTCTCTTCCTCACATTCCTCTCCTGACTTCACCTTTCTTCTTCCTCCTCCTCTTCCTCTTCCTCTGTATAACCTCCTTCCTCTTTATTTTCCTTCCAGGGCTCCTTCCTAGTTTTCACTCACTTATTACAGCTTTCATTTTAATTATTGTTGCTACACACCAGCTTGCTTTACATTAACTTAGCCATTGCCTGTGGTCACCGGTGCTACAATTGTTGGATTAATTTATTTTAATTGTATTGTTACGTCTGATTTGGTTAGTGTTGTTGCTATTATGGCTGTTCATTTCCTCCTTATGGTGGTTTGAATGAGAATGCCCTCAAAGGCTCCAAGTAACGGGACATTTTGTCCCCAGTTGCTGGCACTGTTTGGGAGGTTTTAGGAGGTGTGGCCTTGCTGGAGGAAGCACATCTCTGCGGGGGATGGCTTTAAGAGTTCTTAAGCCTTAATCATGAAATTTGCAGGCAAATGGATGGAACTAGAAACTGTTACACTAAGTGAAGTAACACAGACTCAGAAAAACAATAAGACATAAAGGATAGTTTTTACTCCTTGCCCTCCTAGGTCGACTAGTTCCAGGGGACTATGAGCATCTCTCAAAATGTCCTGTAATTGTGGTGGACCACCTGTCCTCTTGATCAAGGAGGTCAAGGAGACACCACCAGATGGACTTAAACCAGTGTCCAGTCTACAAAGAGGAGGGTCAACACAGAGGAATCATTTCCTCCATGCTTCCAAGCAAAGCCAACCATGGTCAAGCAGGACCTTTGACTTACCTTCACATAGGCAGAACTAGTAAAAGAAAGGAGCCAGGGGCTCCTCCCAAGCCCATGTGACCCCCAAGGAACAGATGCTCAATTGACCTTAAGAGTAAAACTAAATTAGTTTATCTGGGCCAACTGTATGGCCTTAAACACCCAAAAGGAAAGTATAACCAAAGATTAAAGGCTACATAACAAGCAACAATGCCAGATAGGAGATACCTTCTTTTGAGTTGTTGGCCAGGGTGGCCAAAGGGACTCCCAGACATTAACCCAGCACAGAACTGGGAAAATGAACAACAGACCCCAATCTTATCTAAAGGAATATCAATAACTGATTGCTGCTAGATGAGGAACAGCTGACCCTCCTAAAACAAAGACCTCTAGATAGGCTGACTAGATTCACCAGAAGGGCAAGTAGTGGGGGGTGGGTGGGGTGCTGACAACACAGCAGACATTAGCAGGGATATCAGAGTATAAGGGTTCTAGTGGGGGGAGGGAGGCTATGGGAGGGTGCCATCTGGGAAGTGGGTGTATAGTCCAATGAGATGGTTTGGGATGTTCTGTGTGACACACACACACAAAAAAAAATCAACAAATTTAAAGAAGTGTATTATATTTGAGGAGGAAGCATAGTAATTTACGTCATGTTAATTAGTAGAGGTGATAAACATTACCATTGAAATCTACCCACTGACTTTATAGACATACACAGGTGCCAAGGATCCAAGTGCAACTGATTATGACTAGTAATAATTAGATACATATAGATTAGTGATGCATGCACCAACATCTCACTCTTAGTAGCAAAAACAATGAGTCTTTCTGCAAGGAACAATATATTCTGAAATGAAATGGAGATCTTTTTAAAGGTTAAAATATGTCTTACAGGGCTTATACTGAGTTCAATATTGTATAACTGTATTAACTCAATTGTGAATGTAGAAACTTGCACCCACTTGTAAAAGAGATGTACTCGTGCTCTGGAGTGTGTCACTGAATATGTTAAAGCTGTAGTGAAATGCTTCTTCTAATCATGTAGTTATTAAAAATAAAAAAAAAAAAAGAGTTCTTAAGCCTTACCAGATTTCCTGTCACTGTCTGCGCTTGTCTGCTTAATGATGTGCGCACTGGGATTTCTGCTCAGGCCACCACCTCTGCCTCCATGCCTCCCCCACCATTATGGACTCTGATACCTCTGGAACCGTAAGCTAAAAATTCTTCCTTCTATAAGTTGCTTTGGGCATAGTGTTTTCTCACAGCAACAGAAAAGTAACTAATACTTTCCTGTCTATGTGGTACTGGAGACTGAGCACCCCAGATAGTGCAGTTCACTAAAGACCCATGAATAACGTCAGAGAACACAACCATCCAAACAGTATACAAATCACAGATTAGAGACACATAAACCTGAAAGAGCAAGATACAGTGACTTCTTCCAAAACAGCAAGTTCTCAGTAACTGACTCCAAGGGAACTGAGATGGTTCAAGTGCTAGACAAATAATTCAAAAGCTTAGTTTAAAAAATGACCAGTGACCTCAAAGAAGAGTCAAACTAACAGACAAATTAGGTAAGGAAATGAGTTCAGTACCCGAACTAAAACATCTATAGCATGGAAGGGAAATTCAGCAAGGAAACTGAAATAGAGAGAGAGAGAGAGAGAGAGAGAGAGAGAGAGAGAGAGAGATTGGAAATAGAAAAGTCAACAAATCAAATAAGAACGCAGTGGAAAGCATCAACATTCCTCTAGACCAGGCAGGAGGCAGGATGTCAGGTGGGAGACCCAGTAAGGAACTATTAGAGTGACCTCTGTAAGGAAAAACATGGGCGTGAGCAGAACTTTCAAGAACTCTGAAACAATCGGGGGCTAACCCCAAAACTCTACTAGTTAGAATGAGCTTGGATGCACATTAGAGACCACACAGGTCTAGGCAGTGAAATCAGAGCAGAAATCCCAGATTCGGGGCATGCCACAGATATCAAGTCTAAGACGCCTTTAGAACTCCAAATAGAGGTAAGCAAGGACTGACCTCCACATCACCTTGCAGCTAAAATGCTACGTAGTCAGTAAGTAATCAAAAGCTACAAACACAAAACACTGACTCACTAGGCAGAGCCATCAGAGTGACATCCCACAGCTCTGAATAAACCCCGAGGCCGGAACGCATGGAGTGACATTTTTTGAGCACTGCCAACCAAGATCTCCATATCCAAGAAAGCTATCGGTTAGAATGGATGAAGACATGGAGCGCTTCCCAAACAAGCACAAAAGCATCCATGATCAGTACTCCAGGACTGCAGGAGAAACGTAAAGGAATCCAACATGCAGAGGAGGAGGAGAGACACAGTGAGCATGCGGGAAGAGCAGAGTCCTTTATAAAGATGTGTGTGTGTGTGTGTGTGTGTGTGTGTGTGCATGTGTGTGTGTGTGAACATGTGAGTGCTGGTGCCTGTTGAGTCCAGAAGAAGGCACTGGATCACCCAGAGCTAGACTTACAGGAGGTTGTGAACCTCCAGATGCAGGTGGGGAGAAGTGAACTTGGGTCTTCTGCAGGAGCACTAATCAGTAAAGAATTTCTCTAGCTGAAGAAAATATTTCATGAGAGAACTACCCAGAGAAGTGAGAACTGGGAAAGAAGCAGATGCTCCTGATCTAGATTTGAATCCACATGAAAATGTCACAGTGGAATCCATGATTCCTTTTGTGGTCTTGGGGGATGAACTTAAGGCCTGTGAATGCTGGGTATGAGCTTTACCTATGAGTTATAGCCACAGCCCATGAGCTTGTGGATGAAAATGTATAAATGAAATTTTATACAGTGATGGTATGCTAATATAAAAGTGAAGACTCTATAAAATTAGGTTTCAAAATTAAGTTTTCATGACCGAACATACGGACATAGTGAATCCTGCTAGAATATTAATTCTTGTGGCTAATTGCTCAATTCTCACCACTTTCCTTTCCAAAAGCATTTATGTAAAGTTATAGTTTATGGTACAATTTTTTTCAGCATGTGTAAGACAAAAGCCAAGGCTGAACCTAACCCTATTTCACTAAAAGGTTTGGCTTTGAAAGTCAAGTGTGACTATTCTGCTGAGTATCGTATAAATATGTGCTGTATCTGTTCTTGAAAAACAGTACAAAGTTTTATTTCCTAATATTACTTATCCTGTGGAATTTTAAACTTTATTTTAAGCCAGGCATGGTGGTACAGGCACTTGGGAGGCAGAAGCTAATGGATCTCTGTCAGATCGAGGCCAACCTGGTCTACATAGCAAGTTCTAGGCCAGCTAAAGCTATATAGAGACCCTGTCTCAAAATGAAACAACAAACCAAAAAGAATCCCTCTATTTTTAGTGTGTGTATGTGTGTGTGTGTGAGAGAGAGAGAGAGAGAGAGAGACAGACAGACAGACAGACAGACGTGTCATGTGGAGGTCAGAGGACAATTTTGTAGAGTCTATTCTCCTCTTCTCCCCTTACACAGGTTCTGGGATTGAATTCAGATTGTCAGGTTTGCACTGCACGAGCCTTTTCCCAGTGAGCTATTACCTGCTGAGCCCTCTTGCTGACCCTGTCTTACAGACATCTGCGATGGTAACTCAATTACCAGGAAAGAAGTTATTTTATTTTGAGGTCACCAAATCAAAGAGTTTCACCCAGAAGGCCCAGCCCTAGCTCAATTCCATGAGATGGAAATACCAAGGAAGAATTTGGTCTTCTTTGCATGTTTTGCTGCCTGACCGTTCCTCATACATGTACTTGGGGGGTGAGACAGACAAGAAATGACTTGATACACAGTGTTCACACCATGCCAGTCTCCTCTGGGCCTGAACAAAGTCACAGCACCAAGCAGCTTGGAGAAGTCAGCGTGGTGTCTTCTTCAGCCCAGAGAAAGGAAATCGGGAGACAAATTCTAAAATACAGTCTTCCTGGCCTACTTCATAGGCGCAGTCTCTCACTCACCTACTTGAGTAACATAGCATCAAACAAGCTGGCTTGTGTAACTGTCAGCTCCAAACTGCTGTATGCACTCTCCAGCTTCAGCCACAGAAGGTCACCACCGGTGGGAAAGACCTGGTGTTAATGTTTTCATCAGGCAGCAGTTGGGGCCAAAGCACGTGACAGTTAGCTTTGAACCGCAGCATGCCCAGAAAGGTGGAACCAGCAGATCTCCAGAGAGCTCAGGGCACCAGAGCTGCAGTTCTGATGACTCCTAGGTGGCGCTATCTTAGGCACACACCTGCTGACCACTTCCTCCAGGCTCTTGAACTGCTAACTCTCCGCGATTTCTTTATCATATATTAAAAATGGATGCATGGTATAATTATATGTAAATAATTATGAGTCCCAATGTATTATGAGGATTACAATGTTTAGTCCAAATTCCCCAACTGGCTTACTAGGGAGCCTCAGCAAACAAGAGCTATTTTCTTGGCTTTCCCTCTGAAACTTCTGCTCAAAACTTGGTTCACTCATAGGCATCGTTCTACTGGCTCCCTGTGAGCTGGTCCACGGATTCTGAGGGGATAAAAGGCATCTCTCTATGCAGCTTGGTTTTCTGGCATTCTCTGTGAAATATCCATTAGTTTAGCAAGTTCTGTAACTGGCCTGAGTGTACAGTTTCCCACAGACACAGGTCAGGAGCATCTCTGGCCTTCCCGTTACTTTCTTTCCTCTCTGTGCATGCGGTGGGGGCTCTGCTTCCCCAGGGAGTCTGTGTAGTCCTGGGCTGTCTGTCAACAACACTCTCTGACAGTGGTCTCCTCATCATTGGCGGTAGGGTCTCATACAGGACGGATGCTTGCCACTCTAGGAACCCAAACTTTCTAGTTATGAGGCTGGATCTTATGGTTTTTATTGATATTTGTTTTGCTTTGCGATCCAAAGGATTGAATCTAAGTGTTCCCACCCCCATGCTAAGCAAGTGCTTGACCACTGAGGTACAACCTAGAGCTCCTTTTACATTTTATTTTGAGACAGTGACGCACCAAGTTGCCCAGGCTGGCCTTCAATTCACAGAACAGCCATGGCTGAGCTTGCATTTTGATCCTCCTGCCTCAGCCTCCCAAGTAGCTGAGATTACAGATGTGAATCACTGCTTCTAGCTCTAGCTCTGTTGATGGGGATTTGAACTCAGTTCCTCAAATACTTATGAATTATAAACAACTGCCAGACGCCTTTATCTCCAAGGTGAAGAGACATTTTATTGATATGAACATTAGACTCACAGAGATGAAAAATGGTCTTCTATGGGCAATTTGTTTTTTTTTGTGACTTTCACAATGCGTCGTTGTAAGGCAGCAAAATAATCTGTTAGTAACTGATTAGTAAAAATAGTATTTCAATGACAAAATGTTATCCCTTTTATGTTACTTTTATTTTATTTATTTCCATGCGTATGAGTGCATTGCTTGCTAGTGTGTAAGTGTACCAGTGTTGTGCAATACCTACAGAGGTCAGAAGAGGTTATTGGATTCTCTGGAACTGGAGTTATAAATGATTGTTAGCCACCATGTGGGTGTTGGGAACTGAACCCAGGTCCTCTGCAAAAGCAGTCAGTGCTTTTAAGTGCTGAGCCATCTCTCCAATCCCCAAAATGTTATCGCTTTTAAATAGGTGTGTGTTCACTTAAGATTGACTATATTAAATTACTTAACTTAATCTTTCTCACTTATGAAAATATATTTTTTCTCTGTCAAAATAGCACTTTGAGCTTCCTATGAAACTATATTTTTCAAGATAGGACAGCATAAATCCCAAATGTAGGACTGGAGAGATGGCTCAGCAGTTAAGGGCCTGTACTACTCTTGCAGAGAACAGGACTTTGGTTTCTAGTTCTCATGTTGGGCTGCTTATAACCACCTGTAACTCCAGCTGCAGGGTATCCTAGGCCCTTTTCTGGCCACTGCATTCACATGCACATTCCCTTACAGAGACATATACATATAATTGAAAGCAAAATAAATCTTTAAAAACATAAATCCTATTGAAATGTCCCATTGAACATATCAAATTAATTGACTATTATGATGAATGTGCTGTACATTCAGTGGCACGTCCTTAGATGGTTTATATATGCTAATACATAGTCACAAAAAAACAGAGGCACGTGTGCATTCTTGAAACACCCAAGCCAGTAGCAAAACTGATATTTCATAATCACTCATCACAGACATGTCTTGCTACTATTCTGACTTTTCATCAGGAAGTCCCTAGGCCTGTGAGCTTCTGGGCGAGGAGAGGGGTGTGTCAGCCTTCTGCATCACACTGGGAAGGCAATGCTGGAGAACAATAGAACCCCAACCGAAATGAGCTCATCAGTGAACCAAGAAATCAGTATACACTGGAACCCCAAACTGCACATCCATTTCATCTGGAAATTGCTCTGCTTTCCTCTTCCAAGACCTTCCTGCACCCCACGGTGATCTTGGGAGGCCCCATCAGCTACGCAGTCACTTTAAGTATTTTTAATCACAAAGAGAAAAGGGAATTCGGAGAATTTTGCTGCTTTGAGTAATTATTTTTATATGACAGAATTTATATTTTTAATTTGTATTTGTACATCTATTCCCTATTTAAAATGCCAGAAAGGAAGACTAAATGGTATTTATGAGGTTTGCACAAAGCTGGCTAAATTTGCATCCATCATAAAAATGTTTCATAAAATTTTGAGCTGCTGGGAGTTATGGGTGGCACATCCACTTAAATTCTAAATCATCCTTTAACAAGGCAGGAAGCAATGCATTCTTTATCAGAAGTCAAGCAAGCAGGAATATCAGACCAGGATCCTGTGTGTCCCTGAGTTCCTATGAAAGCCATGTGTTCTAGCTTGTTTCTCCATTGCTGTGACACAACGCTCTGACCACTACCAACTTAGGGAGGAAAGGGTTTATTTGACTTACATCTACCAGGTCACAGTTCATCCCGGAGCCCAAGGTTGGAACTCAGGGCAGGAACCTGGAAGCAGGAGCTGAGCACAGGCCATAGAGGAACTCTGCTCACTGGCTTGCTCCCCTAGCCCCTGCTCAGCCTGCTTTCTTATGTAACACAGGACCACCTACCCAGGGATGACACCATCCACAGGGACTGGGCCCTCCAACATCACTCAATAATCAAGATGATGCCCACAGACATGGCCACAGGCCAGTCCAATGTAGGCAATTCCCCAGTTGAGGCTCCCTCTGCCCAGGTGTGTCAGGTTGACATCCAAAGCTCTCCAGCACACCACAGGACAACACATGGTGCTCTGAGATCTCTGAGTCAGCATAAAGTAAAGTGGATCAGACAGGAGAATCCCATGCTCACAGTAAAGCCACCTGTTCCAAGTATGCCAATTTAAAATTAGGTGGAGTTCAACTGTTTCCCCAGCACAGCTCAGGAAGTAATGATGCAGGGGAGGAACAGGGTCCCCTCTAAAGGGCCCTTAATCTCCTTCAACAAGAATTTAAGAATGGACTCAAACAGAAGTATTAGGACAATTTTATTAGAATTTAAGGAAAAATCCTCAGGGCAGGCAAGTTGTAAATCTCACCAGCTGCCTTGATGGACAGGAGAGGGAAAAAGTCAAGAATCCATGCAGGTTTGGAGCGAGCCTCATGGAGGTTAGACATGTGGTAGACTAGCAGCCACATGGTGGGGAGGGAAAGGGAGCTTCAGAGAAAAAAGAAGAGAAATACAAGATGTTGCAGCAGCCCAGAGTGTTAGGGAAAGCATAGTTAGAAAGAGACCTGAAAAAGAAAAGGAGAAGTTACAGCTGTCAGTCGCCACATATACATATACATATATATATATATGTACATATATATGAAATGACAGAACATATGAAATCCAGCAGGAGAGGGGTCTAAATGTGATCAAAATATAATCCATGAAATTCACAAAAATTCGATATTTTTATTTTTATTTGATGTGTATATTACCCGCATGTATGTAAGTGTGCCTGTGTCACGCAATGACCACAGAGGTCAGAAGAGGGTGTCGGATCCCCTGAAAGTGAAGTTAGGAGGGTGTTAGCCACCATGTGGGGCTGGGAATCGAACCTGGATCCTCTACAAGAGCAGCCAGTGCCCTTAACTGTTGAACCATCTTTCCAGCCCCCCAAATTTCAATAAAATTTTTAAATGCAGATATAAAGAACCATAAAAAGTTTTATATATATATGTACACACATACAAAAGTTTCATATATATATACATATACATATATATGATTTTCATATATATATATATAGTGGAAAATCAACAACTGTGAATTTCAACTAAATGCAGATCAAAGTAACTCCACGAACTTGGGCAGATGGAGCGACTGCAGCACAGACAGGGCTGTGAGCTGGGTAAGGTGGTTGATAATTCCCATGGTGATCATTACAGGACTTAGGAGAAATGGGTCCCTTGGGGGAAAGATGGGCCAGCAACACGTTGCTCTTATAGCAAAATCCAGTAATGACAGCACAGCTCACACTGTGACGGCTGCTCCTAGGTTCCTGGACGGCTGAGATGCGGGTGTCACTGAGAGGAGCAAAAGGCTCAGTCAGTCGGTGGAGCCAGACAGAGAAGTGATTAGGGAATTTAAATTGTATACCAACATGTCCGCCGGTTTTAACTGCGTGCAACTATTCGTTTTAAAATGTGGAGCACTCATCATTGTACCAGATATGACGATGATTGATTGATCAGCTGTAGGCTGGGAATGCTAGGCTGGAAAACAAACTAAATAATAACATGAAGCCTGTTGTTGTAATAAAAGAGGAAAATACATTTTTATTCACTTCGTTCTTCAAAGGATTTGGGTTGTTGTCAATTTGTCATTTTTGTGTGATAGAAAAAGAAGGAAAGTTGTATGTGGATAATTTAATTTGAAATAAAGTAAGTGTAAATATCAGAGTCAGTACTGAAATAACTCCACAGTGTAAATCACACTATGGACAAAAATTGATATTTAAATGGCTGGAGAGACGGCCCAGCAGTTAGGAGCACTGGCTGTTCCTGCAGAGGGAGGTTCGTTTCCCAGCACCCACACAGCGGCTAACACCCTTTGGTCACCCCAGTGCTCTCTTCTGACCTCCATGGGCACCTGCACAGGCATGTTGTGCACATTTAGGCAAAAGACTCAGACACATAAAATAAAATGAATACATTTTTAAAAAATCAGTTTCCAAGTTATTTAGTAGGACTCTCTGTAGAATCCGACTTACGAGGGTCCAGTTTGACCTGTGGATTTCATTTCTGGAAATGGGAGTACAAATGCTACTTTATTTAAGTGTGGTGCTACAGCCAGCAGCAGTTTTTAGGCTTAAAGGGGAAACAGCCAAGGGTATAGAATATCATAGTGAGATTACTATTCAGATAGAATACTATTCTATTTGTGAACTGTGTGGGTGTGGTTATCTACTTCAAGAAGTCATAATTTGCCAGAGCTGTGTGGGAGTTATGTAAGAACAAAAGCTTAAATCTTCATAATCGCTGTTCTCAGGATCATTGCTGCTCTGTGGTTTTCATAATAATGGATGGTGGCGGGGAGCTGGATGAGGAATGTCCCCCATAGGCTCATGTGTTTGAACACCTGCTCCTCAGTTAGATCTGTGGTCCTGTTTGGGAAGGTCAAGCAGCTTTTAGGAAGTAGGGCTTTGCTGTAGGAAGTCAAAGGTCTCTGAGGTTTTAGAGCCTAGCACCACTTCCTGTTCTCCCTACTTCCTGTGTGCTGATGAAATGTGTCCCTCTGCTTCCTGACTGCCAGGCCAGCCTCATGCTCCTGCCTTCCCCAGCATGATGGAGTGTATCCCCACTGGAACTGGGAGCCAGAGAAATCCCTTTCTTCCCTAAATTGCATTCTGTTAGAGCATTTTATCACAGCAACAGAAAAGGTCCTAATACGGATGGGTTATTGATTTGATCTGTTATATGTAATATCCATAGCGATAAGAAAGCAATTAAAACTAAAATAATCTCAGGTAAAATTGTTCGTATGGTTTCCACTTCTTTACCATCTGTGCTTGTGTGAGGCAATTCTGTTCTGTCTCTCTGCTTCCTGTGTCTGCTTAAAGAAGCGTTTGCTTGGCTGACTCTCTGCTCTGGTCACCTCTGCCACCATAGCCTCCCCACCATTGCGGACCATAAGCTAAATAAGCTCCTCCTTCTGTAAGTTGCCTTGGCCATGTGATTTTTCCACAGCAACAGAGAAGTAAGGGATATACCTCATTTCTTGATGTGTGTTCTAGTATTTACGCCAAAGTAAGTCTCTGTAATATGGATAGGTCACATAGCAGGGCAGCTGTCCCTTCCCTTCCCCTCTCTAGCCCTGACATCCAATAATGGATATTTCTGTTTAGCAAAGCCCTAAACTGAGAAGGGCTGCAGAGAGGACAAGGGCCACTGTCACGTCACACACTAACCCAGCACTTTATTCTTTCCGATGTCCTTCTTCCAGGTATGTCCTTGGGGCTTGCCCAACACCAGCCTCAGCCAGAAATACCAGGAAACACAATGGCTACTCAGTGGAACTTGGACCCATTTCCTCAAAGCTCTGTACCACCTGCTTCCCAGATAAACATTACTATAGATTCCCACCTCTCTGTCCTGTCTGTCTGCCTGCAGGTGTGCAGGTGTAACTAACAGTAATAAAGCCCTTTCTCAAGGAATAATTCAACTCAGATCTCTCTTATGAATCCCACTTCTCTCAAATCCTAAAACCCTAACAACTACTAGAGTTTTTATTTTTAATAGATTTCATTTTGTAGAGCCACTTTAGACTCACACCAAATTAAGCTGGTCTGAACTTCTAGTTTCCTCCTGGCCCTGTGCAGGCACAGCCGCCCCCACTACCCAGACAGTGTTACAGTTGAAGATCCCACCATGTGAGGGTTCACACCTTGAGTCTCAGTCTACATCAGGGCTCCCCTGGATGACATTCATTTGGGGACAGACATGAGCCCACCATTGTAGTGTTGCAAAGTGATCTCCTGTCCTGTGAACCTGTGCTCCACTTCCCAGTAACTCAGTTCCAACACCCCACACACACCAAAACTTGGAGTGTGCGCGTGTCCATTCTAATACGTGTGCATTGGGATCCTGGTCCAACTTCATTTTAACTTGTTTTTATGTTAATGCTTTTGTGGGGGGGGGGGTATTCTGATGTGCTCAGTGTCAGTGGCTCAGCTCTGTGGATCCGGTTTCTGTATGCCCGAGTTTGAAGTCGATGTGACTTAAACCTGCTCCGTATGAGGAAGTGAAACAATCTGTAAGACACCAATTGATGCAGCACAGGTGGTACCTGCACACAAGGAAATATTTTTTGGCTAAATCGTTGCCTTTTGTTAGACTGCCAGACTTGGTATTTTTCTCAAATGATGCATCGTCTTACATCAGCATCTCTCTTCCTCATGTAAAAACAAGAATTATCAAATTTGAAAGTTCTGTCTCAAAAGTGCATCTTTGGCCTCTGTGGAAATTGCATTTGATTTCCTGTTTAAAAGACACATACAACAGTGAGAACGGTTACCACCCTCCAGGTTTGATCCATTTCCAATGATTCATATCAAAGCAAAACATTATGCTCTATCTACAGGAAATAATAAACACCCCAAGAAAAGTTAATGAAAAATATTATTTCCCATCATCATGCGATAATTACCAAATTAACTGGTATTACCAATAAAATCATCTTCATGTTCTTTTTCCACAGTTTTCAGCTGACACTTGTTGGGACTTGACGATTTATAAGTCAGATTAAATATCTCCAGAATTACTTGACAGAAATTCAATTTGAGTTTAAAATAGTTCAAACTGAGCTTATATAATATATTATCAGATCAGTAAAGACTTAGGTTAGGTGCCCAACTTCTTTGACCTTCAAAATGATATATGCTGTCACAGGAATTATAAATAACACTGTTTGGGGAAAAGGTCTGTATAAATCCAAGGGTAGAATCAGCTTTGTTAAAGTCCCTTCCACATGCACAGTGCCATGAGAGAAGACAGTGATATTTTTCATAGAGAATGACATACACTGGGGAAAACAATTTTAAACATTGTGTGTGGTTAATGGTTCAGGGAAGCATGCAGCCACAGCAGGAAAAGAATGACACAGTGTGACGGAGAGACAGACAGACAGAGGAGATGACCGAGAAGGAATGTAAAGAGAGAGAAACTGAGAGAGAGGGAAACTGAAGGACTAAAAAAGAGAGAAGGGACCCACAGGCATCCTGCAGACAGCATCAGCAGTCCACTAACCACCCATAGTCAACACACTAAGGCCCCAGATGTATTAATTGCCTTGGCTAGCACATGCAGATCCCTCGTCCACTAACTGCCATGGTCAGCATCAGCACACACAGACCCCTCATCCACTAACTGCCATGGTCAGCGCACACAGACACCTCGTCCACTAACTGCCATGGTCAGCGCACACAGACCCCTCGTCCACTAACTGCCATGGTCAGCGCACACAGACACCTCGTCCACTAACTGCCATGGTCAGCGCACACAGACACCTTGTCCACTAACTTCCATGGTCAGCGCACACAGACCCCTCGTCCACTAACTGCCATGGTCAGCGCACACAGACCCCTCGTCCACTAACTGCCATGGTCAGCGCACACAGACTCTGCCTCTGCCTCCAGGCCAGGAGTCTTCACAGCCTCATCTCTTGCATTGTTTTGGTGCTCAAACTTCACCTTCCACCCTTCAGTCTCCCTGCTGCATGTAATAAATCAGTAAAGCCTAAATTAAATGTCCATTTTCTGATGCCTACTGTGGTCCTTTCTCCTGAGTGAACTCTTTCAGATGCTGTAATTTGCAGCATAAATAGGGTCAGGGTTGTAGGGCTCCCCACCAAGATCCCAGCCAGGGGACCACTGCATGACCATCACAGGGGAGATGAATGTGACTCCGAGTCCACAGTGGCCTTCTGGTCACTTAAGGCAGGAATGGCACACTGAGGTGTGAAAATGAACGGGACACCAGTTCTGTAGTTCTAGCTCTTGGGGCTGCTGCAGAATGGAGGGCTGTGTCCAGCTACGATCAGCTGGGCAGACATGAGAGAATGCCACTGTCAACAAACCATCCACCAGAGCTGAAGGTCTCTTCTTATCAGATGATATGAATAATATATGTAAACATATACATAATATACATAAATAACATGTATTATTTATACATCTTATGTTACAAATGCATATATATATATATGCAAGCAAAATATAGACATAAACATAAAGACAATGGTAAGACTTGGACAAAGCTTCAGGAGGAAGCAAACCCAGACCACAAGGAAGGTTATGTATCCTGAAGAGAGCTGTCACCTTACTTGCCCCTGGAAGTCCCTTCATCTCCATTGCTTAGACCCTGTGAAAATATGCCTGAGTCTGGTGAATAGTTGGAAAGACTGCAAAGAACACTGTAAGACTCACTCCAAAGGTTTAGCTCTGCTGAAAGATGGAGACAGACCAGCTGCGTGGGAGACTGTGCCTCCTGAGTGCTGAAGGCTGGGCGGGCTGAGGAGCTCCACAGCAGCACAACAGAGGACCCTACAGAGGTGCCACCTCTGGGAGCGTCCTTTGTTTCCTCTGGGCTTTTACTAATCTTGTGTCTGTACGAAGGTTTTGCAGGGACAGTGACTGGGTGATGTCCTACCCAGCACTGCAGTGGCTCAAGCAACGGCCTTTTTAAAGTTCTAATTTAGTCACAAATCCAAGTCTTCCTGAGTGACATATCGTTAATCGATGTTTCTAACTTTTCAGTAGCATTTTCAGTCAATTTGGCAATGTGTAGAAAGTTAACCCATCTGCTCTGGCTCTCAAAGGCAATGATGTAATAGAGCTGAAGGGACGTCATCCCAGGGTATCTGATCTCATACATGCTGTCGTTTATATTGCATGATATTGTATGATATTACATTTCTCATTCCTGATTATGTTCTCTGGTTTTGAATTATCTGTTTAATATTCCTTTCTAAGAACTAGGTTTTAAATGATCTTATTATTTATACTTTTTGTCTCAAGTGTTATAATTTAAAATTGTCTCTGTTTCCTATTTTTGTGTTTCCCTTTGGATGACTCTGATGACGGTTGTCCTAATGTGTTGTGTGATAGGGCTCACATCTAGGCGACCCCAGACCCAGAAACCATAGGCTCCTAAGAGAAGCTGAGTCAACCAACTCCCAGCCACCTTTGAGTTAACAAAAGCAGCCCCTGGGAAATTAGTAACCAATGTATTGTGATGACCAGAGCGTGCCCCACAGGCTGACAAACAGGTTTCCCAAGCCCTTAGCTGCAGTTGAAAACAGTAGCTGCTTTCCCAAATACGCTTCACCAGGTACAGGCCCCACGCCCTCCAGTGAGCAAGCAGCCCCAAAACAGTCCCAAACAGCAGAAAAATATTCTTTTTCCTCATTCTTTCCCTTTATAAGCTGCCCCTCTGCATCCATTAAGCTGGTTCTTCCTCACACCCAAGTTGAGGCCCAGCCCCACCAAACCCAATGAAACTCTCGCTTTGCCAGAGTCCTCTTTGATTCTGTTTTGCAGCGATCCCGACCCGCCACCTTCTTATCTAACACTGTGATAGCAAGAAGAGGTCAGCATGTTTTATAAAACACATCCTCTGATATCCAAATGCTGATCTAGAAAGGAGTGTGTGATCTTTCATGAATTCCACACAGTTTGAAACTTCTATTTTTATAATTAAAAAAATACTCTATTTATTACTTTTATGTGTAGGAGTGTATTGCCTGCATGTGTGTAAGTGTATCCATGTTGTGCAGTGCCCATGGAGTTCAGAAGAGGGCGTCAGATGCCCTGGAACTGGGTTTACAGACGGCTATTAGCTCTATCTTTGGTGTTGCAAACCAAACCCAGGTCCTCTACGAGACTGGCTCTTAACTGCTGAGCCCTCTCCAGCCCTCTGTTTCCATTTAATTTTTTTAATATAAGGACATGTAGGAGAAATTTTCCTAATTTCACAATGCCTAAAACCTTTATTGAATTTTTATAATTAGTCCAGTCAGACATCCCATTCCCCATCACTCACCTGGTACCCCTATCCCTCACCTGGCACCCCCATCCCTCACCTGACACTCCCGACCCTCCACAACTCCCTTCTTCCAACTTCTCGTGTCTCAGAAGAGCAGCTCCCACTGAAAGAGGCTATACCTCTCATCCAGTGGAGGAGGGCGGATCTGATAAAACCATTTCTACACCTCAGATTCCCACCACAGAAAGAGGTAGGCGGCCACCGACAGAGATGCCCACAGAGACGCCCACAGAGCCACCAGCCCTGAGTGGCTACGCCACAGAAGTGGGCCTTATCTGGGATGGAATAGGCCCCTGGTACCAAGATGAACCCCACAATTCACTGATTAGCTCAGAAGTTTCCTACACCAGATAATTTACTACATACATGTGATCATATGCCAATGTGCCCACACTACCCCCACACCTTTCGGCCTCACTCAGGGCTTGGGTGCTCACAGACCTTGGGTTTGAAGGTATGCTGAGGTCTGGATTGGATACGGGAGGTGCAGTGGTTGAACATGTTTGATTTTGATGCTGTTCTCTCACTGGGCTTCTGCCCTAAGGGGCTTGACAGGCAGGTGGAAGACATCAAACAGGATGAATGAAGTATGAACTCTTGTGTATGAGACCAAGGGCATCCCTGGAAAAACATGTGCCTTGTGATTTCTATTTGAGCAAGAGATAGGACCGAATTGCAATTTTAAATACTTAGTACCTGAAAGCAACATAATTTTCTGTTCCTGACTTCAGTTATCATGAAACGCACAATTTCCTGTTCCAAAAATGAAATGCACAATCCTTATGTTTAAAAAGAGGGGGGAGGTGCTGTCTGCATAAAGTATTTCCTACTCAGGAAGATAAAATTGCAAAAGTAAAAAAGGAAGAAACAAAAACAGAAAAGCTTCAAATCTAGGCCGTGTGCAGCAAGGTTTGATCTCAGACTGATCCAGGGACGGGATCTCAGGCCGATCCCAGGGACGGGATCTCAGGCCGATCCAGGGACGGGATCTCAGACCGATCCAGGGACCGGATCTCAGACTGATCGATCCCGGGGACGGAAGGCAGGCCTCAGGAAGGTGCGCTGATAGACACGTTGTCTGACTAGTCCGGGAAGGCTGGCCATGACGGTGGTGTGTTTTGGGCACCAGCTCTGTTCATGTGCTGTCACAGAGAAGTGTTGACGTGTGCCATCCAGAACGCCAGAACTCCATTCATCTCCATTTCTCTTCGGTGATGTGAGTGTCATTCTCAACGTTTTTATTTTCCCCAGATTCCTAGCTTCAGCAGCCAGTGGTTACTATTCGGTTTCCTCCACCTGGAGAACAGCAGCTTTCCTTTCATGACGGTGCAGATGCAGCAGAGGCGCCAAGTTCAAGTTCTCACAAAATGACTCAACTGTCCCGAAACTTCAAGGGTGCAATTTAAAAATCACTTCCAACAACCACTTTAAAATATTTCCCCTCATTAAACTCCCCACCGTTTGATTCCGGGGCTCACAACCCTCACTGCTCCCAGCGGAACACTCGGGATGGCCCTCTGCTGGTGTGAGCAGCTCACCTGGCCTGGCAGAGAGAGCAGCAGGGCCTCCTCCTTCCCCTTCCCTGGCCTCAGCCAAACTGCTGGAGGGCAATCTCCACACACTTTGGTGAGGTGATCTTCTTCTGGTAATTTATACACTGTGAGTTTGAAGAAAGACACACACACAGAGAGAGAGAGAGAGAGAGAGAGAGAGAGAGAGAGAGAGAGAACAGAGCTTTGAACTCATGGGCGCAGCTGGTTAAAGCACTATGTGTGAATACACAGCACAACTTTCCTAGGCAGCTCCAACATCGTGGGTCTGTGTATATACACTGATGCAGTTAAGGGTGGTGCTGGCTGTCAAAACACAATGATCTTGTTGGCCTGCTGGGTGTAGACTTGCAATTTATGTGTAGGTTCTACCGTGATCCAGGTAAGTCCAACAAGTATGTACACATGTACACATGTATAGATGAAGTCACTTGGTTACCTGATATAAATAATGGAGCCAAAATACCTGCACAACAATTGCAACAATTTTAAAATACAGACATTGATAGACAATTGTTTTAAAGACATATTGACCAAGAACAGTTTTCATAAAAACAATATTGGGTTCCATGAATTGTGTGTGTCTATCTATCTATCTATCTATCTATCTATCTATCTATCTATCTTCTATCTATCTATCATCTATCTATCATCTATCTATCATCTATCTATCATTTATCTATATCTATGTATCTATGTATCTATGTATCTATCTATCTAGCCTACATTTGACATTCACATAAAGGGCAAATGTGATAGGTGTGCATTTCAAATGCTCAGAATAATATTTTTGTTTGGTAACAGGTGATATTTAATCCAGGGTCATTTGAAATAAGACAACGAAGTCCACATTCAGAGGTGAAAACACCAGATGCAGTGTTGCCATGGAGACACAAAGATGCTGTGGAGGGAAGGGTGATGGGTGAGCTGCACGTGTGCCACCTTAGGTGTGTGTTTCCTCCAGTTTTCTCTTCCAGTCCTATCACCTGGACATGGGGCTGAGGGACAAGGAGTGGGAGGAGAGCCGAGTGGGGCCACCGCCTTCGCCCTCATTCCGATTTCCGTCTTCACTATGTGCTCCGAGGCCACAGGAAGCACTTCCAGGGACCTCCTGAGGACCATTCGCTTCGCTATATTTTCACGTTTCTCTTCTCTTCCTCCTTGTTACGGTTTCCAGAGCTCAGGACATAGCAAGCCTTCTATTTTCACTAAGACATGTTTAGCTTTACTGGAAAGTTGCCTGGGGCTTGCCATTCTCCTGATTGGCCCGCAACAGCAGCACCACAGATGACACTCAGGACACGGGTACTGTGCCAGTCCAGATGGGGGAGGCGTTGATGTGGTCTGGCCAGATGACCAAAAGCTGCTCTGGACACTGACTAGCACCCGGTGTTTGCAGTGAGATCACTGACTCAGGAAGCCGGGTGACGAGGATGGGAAGTGACAAAACTTATTTCAGAGTAATAAATAGGGAAGGGGAAAAGTAAGTGGATCCCTCTGACTGCCCAGTCCTTGTAACTGGTTACTTGAAGGCTGATTCGCAAATAACAGCCAAACCCTAAAGTCAAAGGATGCTTGAGAATGGGTTATTCATGCCACGCTGTTATCTGACGTGCTGATGAATTCTGCCTGTACCCACAGGCATGTGCAACACTGGGGGGCCACCTTATCCAGGCCATCAGATGGATGCACAGATACCATGAGACCCCTTTCTAAAGCTTTCTATTTGAATTTGGACATGACATCAGATAAAAGATAACTGTGAAGGGTTTTTCCTATGCCTTTGGAGTGCCATTCTCCCTCTATGCGTGAAGCATTTAGAATCCCTTGAAGTTCCTGTTCCATAGAAGACATTTGGAGACAGAGATGCTATGTGATCGCAAATAATTGTCCTTCCTGCTGTTTGTCAAGACCAATTGCCTCAGCTAGCTGTGGCTCATTTACATATATATGTATATATATACTGTGCTAGAGCAATTTAAGATGTAAATATTGTCCATAAGAACAGTTATTATAAAAGGCAGTAAAACATTCTAAATCATTGTTATAAAATTCAGATGAACATTAAGTAAAAAGGTCAGAAAATATAAGAGAACTTGTCAATCACTAGATTTCGTATTTGGATACATTTTACAAAGCAATAACGTGTCCGAACCCAGCTTCTTTAACCTCCCAAATGTGATGGAGACCAGGGGCTCTCCAGGGACCTACCAGGGTTTCAGCAGCAGACTAGGACTGTGGAGGCATCCAGCCTCCTAAACTGAGCAACAACCGGGTTCTCAGTCTGTCCGTGGTGCAGACAGCCATGGGTGGTCTATCCATACCCTGCTACGTCTGCCAACCCAGAGGGTCCCAGCGAGCCTCCTTTTGTAGTACAGATCTAGTCTGTGGGCTGCACTCATCTCAGCTACCCTACAAAATGTACAAACTTCGTTTAAAAACCATGTCAGTGATCATTAGTGGTGTCAAGGAAACTGAACTGTATGTTTTATATGTCATATTGTATTACTATTAAACTGATTGTGTTTAATATAATACTGGGCTAAGTAGGAGAATGTTTTGCCCTTAGAAAATATCCGCTGCAGTTCATGGGGATAAAATGCCATAGCATGAGCTCCTGTTTGCTTTTCTGCTACTGTGATAAACACCATGACAAAAAGCAAGGTGCGGAAAGGAAGGGTTTATTTGGCTTAGAGGTAACAGTCCACCATCAAGGAAAGCCTAGGCAGGAACCAGTTTGAGCACCTGCCCTTGTTACACAGGCCAGACCCATCTGCCTAAGAATGGTACTGCCCGGTGGGCTGGGCCATCCTATAGCAATTAGCAATCAAAAAAATTCACACAGACATGTCGGCGACCAATCTGGTGGGGCAGAGGCAATCCCCTTGTTGAGAGTCCCTCGGGTAACTCTGGGCTGGGTCTGATTGACGACTAAAACTAACTAGCGTATTGAACATGTTTTCACATGTTTAAGCATGTGAAAATGATAAACACTGAAATGAGGTAAGGCTGGAAGGGATCGCTGTATCATTCATTCAGTATGAGAACAAGTTAAAAGATCAAAAAGTCATAAATGGAAATAACAGAAAAGGGAAGTATGTACCATTTGTGTATGTGTACATGTTCATGTGGGTGCATATGTATATACACATGTATGTGGAGGCCAGAGGTCAACATCAGCTCTCTTCCTCAATCAATCTCTTGGTTTCTGAGAAACGGTCTCTCAGTGAACCTGGATCTCACTGATGTAGTTAAACTGGCTGACCAGTGAGCCCAGAGATCCCCCTGTCCTACCTCTCCAGGTTTGGTGATAACTGTCATACACTGCTGAAGGTTAAACCAGGAAAGTGCGAAGAGCTGTGTGCTCTGATGCATGAACATGCTGTTGTACACATGTTGCTACTTTACATATTAACATGACATGTAGAAATACTTTTGTAAGATGTACTTTCCTAACAAAGAAGATGCCGTTCTCGGCCTTGCTATCTCCTGCTCCTCTAAGCCGCAGTTTGATGGGTACCACCCAGGTCTCCCTCAATGTCTGGGCACTGGATGAAGCCTCAGGAAGCTCCACTGCAGACTTGCACAAACACGAAAGAAAATCAAATCTTGTTTCAGTTTTATTACGAAAACAGCTGACTTCCTTACCCATCAAATGGCTTCAGACAGCCATACATGTTTTGGAATTTTGAGAACCTAAAATGTTACTTAAAAAAAAAAATTTGTCACTGAATTGCAATTTTATTTTTTTTCTTTAATTTTTTAAATGATCTTTTGTATTTTTTTTTGGAAGAAGCATATCATTACAGCTTTAACATACTCAGTAACAGTTTCCAGAGCAAAGATACATCTCTTTCAAAAGTGGCTATAAAATTTTTAGGTTTGCTGTTGAATTAATACAGCTATACAATATTGAATTCAGTATAAGCCCTGTAAGACATAAAACTGAATGAGTTTTTACCATTTAAAAGAGATCTCCATTTCATTTTAAAATATACTATTCTTTACAGAAAGATTCATTGTTTTGGTACTAACACTTAGACGTTGGTGCATGCATCTCTAATCTGTATGTATCTGATTATTACTAGTCATAATCAGTTGCACGCGGATCCTTGGCACCTGTGTATGTCTATAAAGCATTGGGTAGATTTCAATGGTAATGTTTATCACCTCTACTATTTAACATGACATAAATTTTATGCTTCCTCCTCAAATATAATACATTTTTAAAAATTTGTTGATCTTTTTGTGTGTATATCACACAGAACATCCCAAACCATCTTTTTCAACTATACACCCACTTCCCAGATGGCACCCTCCCATAGCCTCCCTCCCCACCACTACACCAGCCATTCCCCACTACTTGCCCTTCTGGTGAATCTAGTCAGCCTATCCAAAGGTCTTAGTTTTAGGAGGTCAGCTGTTCCTCATCTAGCAGCAATCAGTTGTCAATATTCCTTTAGATAAGTTGGGGTCTGCTGGTCATTTTCCCAGTTCTATGCTGGGTTACTATCTGGGAGTCCCTTTGGTCACCCTGGCCAACGACTCAAAAGAAGGTATCTCTTATCTAGCATTGTTGCTTGTTATGTAGCCTTGAGCTATACATACTTTTAAAATTTTTTAATTAAATAAATTTCAGATGCATTTCCTTGGAAAGCTGGTCCTTGTGCCAACCAACCACTAAAACAGCACGGGAAAATCTCGGCTTTTCATGCATCCTTTGCTGTTGCTGCTGTTGTTATCACCAGAATTTGAGTGAGAAAGTAATAGGGGTGCAGTGAGAACACATTCCACTTGCAATTCAGATGCTGGTCATCGTTTCAGCATTAGGACCTGGTTCACTTACCTCTGAGATAAATGTTCAGAAACTTCAAGGCAAATATTCTGGGAACTATTATTGAAAGAAATCTATCAGCAGGAGGAATACCATTTTCAGTAGACATAGTGATCATGTGAAATAATAGAAATTGTAATAAAAGGACTTTATAGAATTGTGGGACCCTGAACGTGAGATTCTCTGTTAATTGAAGGTATGGACGCCCACTAAGAATGTTCTTTTCCTTCCTCTATTTTCCTTACTAAACTAAAACTGAACTCTTCTTGGTATTATTTTTGTGTTTCTAAGAAGAAATAGCACCTTTTAATAAATATGTAGTCCCGAACATAGGAGATCACGTAAATGTTAAAAAGTGAACAAAATCAATTGCGAAGAACATACAAAATTTATGTAAATCAAAGTTGAAATTTCTATTTTCTTTCTTTGAAATTTCATAGCATATTAAAAAGAAGGCAGTGAGGGCCTGTGGTAAAACTGGGAGTCTAACACCTGGGTAGCTTGTACCTGTCCCCACCAAGCGGAAGGCCAGCTGTAGGACGCTTCTTCAGCGTGCACACACACAGAAGCAGGAAGTCCCAGTCAGTTTGGCTCTCAGTCAGCAGCTTGTGGTACAGAGCTGACTTCTGGTAGATGCATACTGTTTGCTGACAACTTCTCTCTGGAGTATGTGTGTGAGAGGCTTCCACAGTCAGAATTTACCCATAATACGATGTTTGGCTGATAATGTTCCTGTTAGCTGTTTCCCCTGAATTGAAGTACTCCCTCATACAACTGAGAAACTCCACAGAAAGCTCAGGAAACTTAAGATTCAGGAGTCTCTGAGGTCTATGAGAGTGACACCCTCCCCAAGGTTGTACAAGCAATGAGCTGTGCAGGGGAGTCTCTTCCATGGAGCTTCCTACGAGTTGTGCAGGGTTGCAGAATTCATGGGTCCTCACCCATGCGGGGGTAGAACGCTCAAAAGTGCAGCTCCCTTTGAAGAACCCATGCGTCTGTCTGTCAGTAAGCCCTCATTCACGTTCCAACTCACTGGCTTATCTGCTTTCCATGGGTAGAATCATGTCTTTGCTCTGCAATTGGAGTAGGGATAAAGGAGCCCTCCAAGGCCTCACCTACCAGGTAACAGGCCAGAGTGACAGAAATGGTCCCTGCTGGCCTCTTCCTGCAGCTGCTGCTCCTGGGTCTCTGCCTCACCCACCAGCGCCCTGGAGATTCTCACCTTGCTGGGCTCAGGTTCTCCCTCACTGATGCACAACGTCCCACACATTTCAGGTCCCAAGTTGCCCACGCCGAGGTCTGTATCCTGTTTCTTCACACAGACTTGCTGAGTGGTTTTGTGTACCGATTCCTCAGCTCATCTGAGCTTCTCATTAGGATCTGGGTTCCTCAGGGGTGGGGCAGCACATGGATCCATCTTTCTGCATCTTCAGTTGCAAAATAAGGACTCATGAGTTTTTAAGCAATCAGTTCTATCAAAACAGAGGGACACAATCTGTTCTCTGTGACTAAGCCACTAAGCACCCTGCGTTTTTTGGCATGTCTTGAGGACTGTGTGAGCAACTGCTGATGTTCAACATGGACTCAGAGCCTTCCATGCCACATAAGCGTCATCATCCCCACACCAGGAAGTGAACATTCCTGGTTCCCTTGTGCTCCTGGCAGAGTCCTGGGTATAGAGAAGGTCCCTTGTCAAAGTCCTGTGACCTGTAAAGTGGATAAAACTTCATGAACCTCAGTTGTCTGGCTCTATCTAACTCCGGCCCTCAGTCTGTCTTCCTCACAGTGCGAACATTCATTCTGAATATCTTTCATCTCAGTCCCCAAGGTCCACTAACTGTTTAGCATTCTATCCAATTTTTAAAAGGAAAGCTGAGCGACCATGGGCATCACCCACTTTGTCCCTTGCTGGAGAATCTGTTTGTGCTGCATCTAGAAAAATGGCTCTAGCTGTGAAATGTCTTTCAGGTGGTTCTCCTGTGTGGGCACTGGCCCTTCAGGTATGAAGAACAGCTTTCCTACTGGAAGTCAGAGCCTCCTCTGTATACAGTGGTGTCCATGTGCTCACCTCCTCTTGTATACAGTTGTGTAAATGTGCTCACCTCCTCTACACACAGTGGTGTAAATGTGCCCACCTCCTCTGTATACAATGGTGTCCATGTGCTCACCTTCTCTTGTATACAGTTGTGTAAATGTGCTCACCTCCTTTACACACAGTGGTGTCCATGTGCCCACCTCCTCTGTATACAGTCGTGTCCATGTGCTCACCTTCTCTTGTATACAGTTGTGTAAATGTGCTTACCTCCTCTACACACAGTGGTGTAAATGTGCCCACCTCCTCTGTATACAGTGGTGTCAGTGTGCCTGTGGCTATCAGCATGCCCAGTGTGACCGAGGTCATCCAGCATCTTCATTCATTCCCTGCTGTCTCAATGAACAAGGCACATTGGATAATCAGAAATGTTATCGGGCAGCAAGACCCCTTTGAAAAGACACTGCAGTACATTTCTGGCTGGGTGTACCTTAAGGGTGTGTAGCATTCGGAAAGAATTTTGTCAGGCTTTTTAGACCTGCTCAAAATAGGACATTCTAAAGAAGACATAACAGAAAATTGTCCAGCAAAACAGCCTCCCAGTGTTGCTGAGCCTGGGATATTTGAGAGGACAGTGCGTTTGTGTGTTTTCTGAAGCCCGGAGTAACTGAACTCATCACTCTCTCTCTCTTAGGCTTGTATAATGAACCTGGGTTCAGTGGGATTACTGTTACAAAGAATGGGAAGCATACGTTTCGTATGATGATATTTATTTTCAAACCCTGAATGACCTGTTAGGAATGAGCAGATTCATTTCTCTGTTCTTGATCACGAGTGAGGATACGAGGAGAGGAATGGTCCATAAATTCAGTCTGGGAAGGGCAGTGATGAATTCTGGGAGCTCCCTTATCCCCTCTTCCTGCATAGCAGTGCCCTTAAAGTGCATTTCAATGCAAATAAAGAAATTGAGGGCTCTTCTTCTACTCAGACCGTCCAGTTCAAATAACTTAAAACACTTGCTGAAATGGTTTCTTCTCTTGGGATCCAGAGCCTACGTTCTTTTATTTTGTCTTATTTTATTATTTTATTTTATTTTAGCGTATGAGTGTCAGACCTGCACGTATTTAAGTGCTTCCATAGCGTGCAGTGTCTTTGGAGGACAGGACATCGAATTCCCCTGGAGCTCAAGTTACAGACAGTTGTTAGCTGTCGTGCGGGTGCTGAGAACTGAACCCAGATCCTCTGCAAGAGCAGCCAGTGCTCTTAACCGCTGAGCCATCTCTCCAGTCCCTGAAGCCTGTGTTCTTTACCATTGCTGTGAGTGAATAGCTGGATTTTTCTGGAGAGGTAGAGCACGTGCGTGTCGCTGCATTCATTATTTACCTTGCCTTGTGTGTAGACAGGCGACTTGTCTGTAGTGTCATTAAAGGTGACTGATAGAAAAACTCTTGATCTTTCTAAGTGCTCTGTGCTGCCAAGTCCATGTCCCAGCATTCACCTCCAGTCCCCGTGTCACCCTGCAGACCTCTCTGATCCTTAGGGTTCCCCCAAGAGGAGCTCTCACCCTCACATCCTCTTCCAACCTCTATCCAACCATCTTTGATCCGCCTCCTCACCTACCTGCACCTCCAACCAAGCACCTCCAAACCCTAACACAGGCTGGAGCCCCTGAACCCACTTCCCCTGGACACAGCAGTCACTGTGGCCCCTTCTGCTGAGTCCTCCCACATGGCTGGATCGGAGCACACCTCTAAGAAAATTTACTTATGTAATCATTCAAAGTGAAAAATCATCATCTGTGAGCTTCCCACAAATTTTTATACGCACTTAGATGGGTTTAAGTAGAAGGAATTCTTGTTCTAATTTGTATCAAATTGGCTCATGAAGGATGCTGAGAACTCACTGGTGGGGGACTGAGGAGACATTTTAAATGAACAGTGTCTTCCCACATGTACATCTCTGCACATCACAACTCTCCAGGAACTGGAACAGATTATACTTTCCCATAAATCTTCCACAAACAGAAAAACAAAATAAAAAACTGATACCCTTTTATAGTTACACATTTGGGGGCATATTGAATTTCTTTTTCAGAAGGTTAGGCATTCAGCTTTTCCATTAGTCTTTGTCCTCTTAAACTAAAATCAGTGTTAACTTCCATGTGGCTCGGGGGAGACAGCTTGGACCCAGTGTCTCCCTCGTGAGCCACCAATGTGACCACACACATCAGTCACCACCCTGCTTTCTACCCCACGCATGTCTTGACTTGCATTCTGTGTGCTGCACAGAATCTCCTGTCACCCGCTCCCCTGGGTTGCCCTAACACCTTGTGAGTGGCAGCCTCCCTCCTGAAGTCTTTCCTCCCAGTTCAGGAGAAAATGGCCACCCCAGAGGCCCATCAGCAAGGTCTTGCCAACCCAGTGAGTGCAATGTCCCTGAGAATAATAGTTCCTTATTTCTCAAGTGACACTCTTGCCTTGAAGGATCTTCCTCTAGGATGGGGCAAATGCACCTGCTGAATCCACAATTTTACCAGAAATTCTGGGTGATTTCTTCTCTTCAGAGAAGGGTCTGAGCTACACACTGAAGATTACCACTAAGGGCGCTCACTGCAAGGTCAGAGCATCTTTCAGCCACTGGACAGCCCACTGTTGAATACTGTAAATGTCCTGCCTGGCTCTGTCACTGTGCATAGCACAGGGGCACACGCGGTAGGGGGCCTGTTCTGGTGCGGCCTTCTGCCATCATGGTCCAGCTGTCCTGAGAGATGGGATGATTCAGATGTTGGGAGGAGATATTAAAAATCATCTAGTCAGAAGTGGACTGCCCCCCTCAGTGGGCACAAGACCTCTCGGGTGGACTCATCCCTCTGACCAAGTTTTTTTTAATTTATTTTTATTTTATGCACATGAATATATTGCCTGCATGTGTGCGTAAGTGCACCCATGTCGTGCAATGTCCATGGAGGTCAGAGGAAGGCGTCAGATTCCCCTGGAACTGAAGTTATGGATGGTTGTTAGACACCATGTGGGTGCTGGGAATAGAACCCAGATCTGACCAGGTTCTCCACCCTCCACCCAGTGAGCAATGTCTATCTCAAAGCCCTGCAGGGGTTGAAAGGCAGAGGTGTGCATATGGCACCTGGCATGAGCCGAGCCCTGCAGCCAAGCTATTCTGTCTCTTCAGGTCCCGCGAATCTAATCCCAAGGACAATAGGGTTAGCTTCTCTTTTGCTAGCTCCGTCCCTGGCACCAGAACAGAGCCTAGAGCACATCTCGATTGTGATAAAGTGATTTTTCTCCAGCTTGCTCAGCCTCATGTAAGAGCATCTAATAAGAGACTAGGGTCACGAGGCTGCGTGGGGTAATCGTTCTTCACAGTTACCAAGAGGAGAAGATCCGTCACTGTTCCAAACATATTTGGAAATTTCCTTAGAGATTAACTAATTTTTAGCTGTCCTGGCTGAGAAATAGGTATCTGGCTATGACGGGAACGGAAGACAGGATAATAATAAATTCCTGAAGGAAGACCCTACATAAGCGTAGACAGCTATGTGTCATCTTTCATCACTGCTTTTTTAATACTTAAACATACGCAACTCTGAATTATTTACTTGCTTTAAATTCCATCAGAGTTGTGGTCAGGAAACAGATTGCCATCCTGAGGTATTTGACATTAACCATGAATCTCTGTGATATTTAACCGGTCCAGACTACTGATGATTAATATTTAATATTCCATTCCCTATTAGTAGTTATGAGGAATATAGCAAAGTTACAAACAAGAGATCAAAACTGAGAGCCCTGTTCCCTGCAGCCGACCACGTAGAGCAGCTCTGTGAAGACGGAGAGGCCAGAAACGTGTCACCGACTCCTTGCTTAGAAGTCTGAAGTGTGTTTCAATAGCCTGATGAACTCCAGTATGAAGAAGGGAAACTTTTAGGGTAAAATCACTTAATTGACTCCAGTGGGAGTGGATTGAGAAAGGTATTCATAAGGGCATGCCTGGAGAGTCTGAAAGCGAGGTCTTTGAAAAGCTGGTTGAGGAGGAGGCTCTGTTCCAGGTCTAAAATGGGCTGGACTTTCTCATCGTGGCCCACACGTGAAGCATGTAAGGGGCTCAAAGCCCTCTGAAAAAGGCCTAAGAGATGGTCTGACTAGGAGAATGTGCTGAGTGAGCTGGCAGCATAAGCCAGGCCTGGGCCTGCCTGGGCCTGACAGTCTCACTGCAACCGGGAATAATCAGACCCCCCGTGTGGCACAGACCTGCACCCTCTGTCTTTTCAGATCTTCGGAAGCCCTCACACAGGGAAATGGCAAAGCAGGCTCTCGTGTACTGGCAGACAGCTGAGGGAGGGTCTGAGGTGGGTCTGATGGGCTGGCCGGGTCATGAGTAGGGCTTCTGTGGTTTAAACATGAAATGTTCCCCATAGCCTCATGAGTTTGAACACCTGGTCCCCAGTTAGTGGTACCATTTGGGATGGTTATGGAACGTTTAGGAGGCAGAGCCCTGATGTAGGCAGTAAGTCGCTGGTTCCAAAATAAGATCCTTTTGTTCTTAAATTGTTTTCTGTCAGGGTATTTTATCACAGCAACTAATACCAAAGGTGTCAGCCAAACATCATCACATCCTCCAAAAAGCTTGGCTGTCGGGCAGGTCAAGGACCAGTGGAAAGTCAGGACTCACATAAGTTAAGTTTAAAAGGCAGCCTGGCTTCAGATAAGCCATGTGCAGATAAGCCAGCGCCACATGCTGAGGGTTTGTGAGAGGGACTCAGGTGGCTGAGCTCTGTGAGCCAAGCCTAGAAGCCGCTCTTTGTATGCTGGCCCCTGTTTCTTGGTGCCTGTTGTGACTGGCATATCAGGAAGGTCACTGACAGCACAAACAGAAAGAGAACAGAACAGGAAACACCCGGAAACTGACCCACAGCAGAGAGCAATTGCCTTGGGACCTGGAGGAGGTGTGGGCTGCACCAGCGGAATTCCCATGTCAGGGTCGCAGGAAGGTCACTGACAGCACAAACAGAAAGAGAACAGAACAGGAAACACCCAGAAACTGACCCACAGCAGAAAGCAATTGCCTCCGGACCTGGAGGAGGGGTGGGCTGCACCAGCGGAATTCCCATGTCAGGGTCAGAGAGGCCAACAGCCCGCAGGTCCTGAAGGGGTCATCAAGGCATCTTGGTGCTTAAATAACCGCAACCAAGACCCATCCTATCAGAGTGACCTGGACATAAATCATGAAAGACAGATGTTAAGGAAGTCATACCGGGGAGACTTTGAAAGTTGACTTGGGGAAGAGGCAAACGCAGGCCAGCAAGGTTGGTGTGATCTCCAAGAAAGACGGGCGGCCACTGGCACGGGACACACACTGAACCTTTACAAATTATGAGGGTTTACACACAGAAATCTCTGATGAAGGGAATGTAATTTAGTTCACGTAGGTAACCACGTTCCATGATAAAAAAATATAATGTAAGCTACACATGGGATGTTTTTTAGTAGTGATATTAACACCAA
>NW_008335593.1:2170892-2175111 GCF_000622305.1 Nannospalax galili | reverse complement strand
TGAAGTGTGGGGAGAGGGGGCTTCACCCAGTTCTCAGAAGAGGATGAGGCCAACACTTCAGTGTGCGAGCATCCTGAAAAGTCACTGCTCATGCTGGGGCATAACACCTGGTCAAGAGTCTGTGTGGGAAAGTGGGTCCAGCTCTCTCCCCGCTTCTACATCCCTCAGCCACGACAAGCCACCTGCACAGTGTGACCCCAGTGACAGCAGGCGTTCTTCCGTCCACCGTGTTAAATGTTACTGAAGCATTCTGAAGGTTTCCTGGAAGGTTTTGAATTTCCATCTCTTTGAAGCTGTTGCTTCAGTCCAGTCAGGAATAGCCTACTCTGGTCCCACCCACCTTTCAGCTTTCCCAGGGGTCTTACCAGAGCCTCCTGTGTGGACAAAGAAGTGAGAGAAGACTTCCTCCAATGAGCCACAAGCCCTGAAGAAGGTGCACACAGTGCCCACTTGACAACAGCCTGGTGCCCAGATGCATCGCTGAGAGGAAAAAATACTGAGAAACGAATCGAACATTTGAGAATCTTGGAGTACGAATGAATGGCCCCAGGAGTGTGAAACTGACGTCTCAGAAGGAAGAGGAAATATTTGAGAAACTCACAGTTCCCAAATCAATGTGCTAAGTTCACATCGCAGAGATACACACACACACACACACACACACACACACACACACACTACAGCATTTTGGAACTAGGTCTCCAAAGTAACATAAATCTAGAAAAATAAAAGCTAGAGCTCTGTGTAGCAGACACCAAGAAGAAAAGGCAAACTGAACAGTAACAGTAATTACATTGAATTAAAAGGACTAAATATTATAATCAAAGTGCAAAGATTATTGAACTGAACAAAAAAGATGAAACTAACCAAAACATTTTCAAGAGCGTAATTACAGCATGAATTCACAGACTAAAGCCAGTCATGTCTGGTTCTCTGTGATGTGCGGAGGCTAGAGAGATGGCCCAGCAGTTAAGAGCGCTAGCTGTTCCTACAGAGGACCAGGATTCAGTTCCCAGCACCCATATGGCAGATAACAGCTGACTGTAATTCCAGTTCCAGGGGATCCAATGCCTTCTTCTGGCCTCTGCAGGCTTTCCATACATGGGTACACTTGCATACATGCAGGCAAAATATTCATACACATAAGATAAAAATAAATTCTTTTTAAAATTTTTTTTTATTTTTATTTGTATCTGTTTATTGCTTGCATGTGTGTAAGTGCACCTGTGTCGGGCAATACCCGCAGAGGTCAGAAGATGTGAGATTCCCCTGGAACTGGAGCTACAGATAGTTGTTAGCTGCCATGTGTGTCCTGAGAATCAAATCCAGGTCCTCTGCAAGAACAGTCAGTGCTCTTAACTGCCGAGCCATCTCTCCAGCCCCAAATTAAAAATTTTAAAAATTACATACGTAGGCAAACACAGAGCACATGAATGTCAGGTGGCTGTGTTAGCACCAGACAAGACCAGGGTCTGAGAGAGATAATCCATGATAAGAAAAGGGCCAAGTCACCTGAATGCCTCAGATAAATCTCAAGTGTGCATGTGTGATGTGCAGTCAGAAAATACCGAAACCCTTGAGAAAGTCAAATGAAGGAGAAAATTTGTCATCACAGTTCATGATTTTAATAGACATTGAAATTACTGGTAGTTAAAAAATAAGAAAACATTTAAACAAAATACCAACCTGCTAAGCCAGCTATACAATATAAACTCTCACTCAACATATAGGAAATATCTTCTTTCCAAGAGCACATGGCTGTCTACGAGATTGACCACGTGGTGAGACAAAAGCAGTGACCATCAGGAACAAAGGAATCGATTGGAAACAGAAGAAAAGAGATCCCTAAAGTGTCCTCAGATGTGTGGCAGATGAACGAGTATATTAGGAAATAGCCTCTGGGTTGACGGGAATTCACAGAGAAGCTGGAAAATATCTTGGAATACATTAATATAAGATGCATAACAAAACACATGGGCAGCAAGTGAGTGTGACACTGTATCCACAGCTCTGATCCCCGTGTCCCAGTCTGAGGTCAAGTGAGCACGAAGTTGTAGTGATGTAAAGAAGGGAGCAGGGAGGAAAGCTGGAGACCGATCACAATGAAGCAGTTTGCCCGAGGATTTGTGTCTCCTTAGCAGGAGAGGAGCCCTTCTCTCCTGCCCACAAAGTGCACAGATACTACTGAAAGCCTGCCTGTTGGGAAGCCAGTGAGCTGCCGGACATGACCACGTTGGGACTGCACAATCTGAAACAGGAGCCCCTGCCACACAAGGTAAGTGAGCTACCGTGCCTGGAAGCCCAACTTTCTTTAGTGTTTAATCATAAGTGCACGTTGGGACTGCACAATCTGAAACAGGAGCCCCTGCCACACAAGGTAAGAGAGCTACCGTGCCTGGAAGCCCAACTTTCATTAGTGTTTAATCATAAGTAACATGCAAACATTTCATAACTGGTAACTGGTTCTAGCTTTCTATAACTTTCAAGTAAGTCTGAATAACTTGTGTGTGTGTGTGAATTTGCTTCTCAACCTCAAATTTTCCAAAATCTAAATCAGATCAAATATTTATGAAGAAAAATTAACATCAGGGAGAGTCACTGCATGTGTGAATACACTTGACATTTCCAATACTTGGGTGTGAATAAAGAATGCAAAACTTGCATTAATATTTTACGTTGATTTCATGTGGGAACCATAATGTACTAGACATATTGGATAAAGCACAATCTATTATTCAGATCTGATTCACCTATTCCTCTTAAAATTTTCAGTGTGACTACGAGGAAACAGCACCACACACACGCCTTAAGACTGTCCTCTGGAATGCTGGGGTGGAATGTGTAAAGCTGACCCTCCTCTGCAATCAGCTTTAAGATCACTTGGCAAACTCCCAGGTCAGAACTCCCATGTCTATATGCGTCCTGCGTCCTGTTTAAAACTGTCTGTACCATATTCCCTTTTCAGCAGGAAAATACTGATGGAAAAGAGTAGAAAGCGGCTTCCAGAGGCAGACAGATGGCCGGCTCGGGGCTTAGCTCGCAGGCTGGGACTCCTCCTGGCATGGTACCTCTACCACAGTACCCTGGAACAGTTACTTCCCGTCTCCCTGTTAGACAGGAAGGAGGGCAGAGCAATGACTGCGTTCTCTGTTCTGTTTTTTCTGCCAGACTCTTCACCCAAAGTCTGTCTAAAATGGCTGCTCAGATGATTTGTTAAATGAAAATGGTGTCGCGTTCTCCCGGTCCTTCAGTATCACTTCTAGTCCCGAAACAAACGGAAGGTACTGACCGAGCAGAGAAGCGCTAGGTGCAGAGCTCTGGGAAGCTGAGTCCCTTAAGGGAGCTGGGCAAGAACTCAACTTTCTTGCCTCACCGTTTTGTACGGTTTAGCTGCATCTCATACCTGACAGAACGTGCTCTCTTCCTCTCATCCAGCTTTGTATTTTGTTAACATTAGTGCGTGACAAATGTAACAGACAATCTCAGGATCCAGGTTTGTGACCCGTTTGCACACATGCTCAGAGGTCCTTGGAAGACCTGGTTTCTCCCCATACGTCTTCCCCACACTAAAGTGACCAGACATGTACCTGGGGCTGCTTCTGCCTGTACCACAGTTAGGCAATCAGAACAGGAGCGGTAATGTTGAGGATTTGTGACTATCTTGAACATCAAAACAAAGAAAAAAAGAGAGAACACTGGAAGTATGTTATTTTTCTTTCATCAAGCAACACCAGATTGGAAACAAATTGAGAAGAAAACAAATTTTTATTATCATTCATTTCAAATCATATAGTACAACAGGAAATTATTATAATAAACACAAAATACTTGTATGTCATTGTTCAGCTGATAATATTTAATATGTGAATAACAGTAAGCGAAGAGAAACTCTCCTACCATTTCCTAAGTTTTCAAATGTCCGCTTTCCTACAGGAAATTTAAATTTCTGTTCACATCTGAATGTATTAATTTTCTAAAAATGGAGAAACGGATGTTAGAAAATTAATAAGGCAGGAAAAACATATTCAGAGTGTAAATACTAAATTTAAAAATGAAAATTTTTCATTTATTTTTACTCAAACAAATCTGACTCTAAAACAAGGATTTTATGAAATATAACAGGATCCTGGAATACCAATAACATATTGTGTGTATTCTCCAATAACCAAAACCATCAGAAACTAGCAATCCACGTTTCATTACATTCAGCATTTCATTG
>NW_008335593.1:2152135-2170276 GCF_000622305.1 Nannospalax galili | reverse complement strand
TCATGGTCTTGAAACCATATATATATATATATATATATGAGCTTATTCACTTACATACTTAAAATACTAAAGTTTTGGAGAACATGGTGGAACAGGAGTAGTAGATAAGGGAAATTCTCGCACTGAATAATGCCTCACTAAATAGACACAGTAATTAAAGACCAAGGGCAGGAACTGATGACTGAGCACAGGTAGCCCACAGCACACTGAAAACAAGTGGCAGAATATATATATATATGAGCTTATTCACTTACATACTTAAAATACTAAAGTTTTGGAGAACATGGTGGAACAGGAGTAGTAGATAAGGGAAATTCTCGCACTGAATAATGCCTCACTAAATAGACACAGTAATTAAAGACCAAGGGCAGGAACTGATGACTGAGCACAGGTAGCCCACAGCACACTGAAAACAAGTGGCAGACTCATGCCAGCATCACAACACTGGTGTCAGAATGGCGAGCACCCCTGGTGGGGCTGCCTACCTCTGACTCACAGTCTCCACCTGCCGGTACCCCCTTCCACTTCAGGCTTGTTCCAGACAATGGGCCCTTCTTTCTTCCTCCATAAAACCCTGTTTAGCTCAAGATGATCCTCTGCATAGTCATCACACTGAAAAATTTAAAGTATCTTACTTCAAACAGTATTTGTAATCCTCAGAAAAGAATGGTAATTTCATACTGAGGGAATTTGATTCTAGTATAGATATATTTCCAGAATTTAGAGAATCCTTGAATTTCTAGTCTTGGACAACTGAGAAGAAAATACACACACCTTGCAAGTTCACAGGAAAGTGTAACACTGCACAGCATCACAAGCTAAGTTCTAAATATTGCAAGTGCCGTGCTTCTTAGTGAAGACAACCTTCTAGATCATCTTCATCATCACTTTTGTTTTCAAATGTACTAGTTAAGTATGACGGCATATATCCCAAACCAGATAAAGTGCATTCACTAGAGCAGCTTTCTCAGGCTTCTGGAATTCGGAAGCTGCATCTCTCCTTTGGCTTTAGAAGTTCCTTGCATTGGCTTCTCAGGGTTGTCAACACCCCAAAGAATGCAGATTAGAATGGGAATAGACTAGCTCACACCCTGAGGCTAGAAGTCTAACATCAAGGTGGTGGCAGACTGTCTGCTCTTCTTCAATCTGTACCTCACGCCTTCCACCTGCTTTCCTCGTGGCTCTAGCTGTGAGAACTTATGCCGAACGTCCTGTTTTCATAAGGATGTCAGTCACGTAGGATCAGGGCCCGGCCGTCATTTGACTTGATTTCCACTACAAAGACCTTTACTGCTGCAGTCAAGTTCTGAAATACTAGGGATAATGTTTTCAGGAATGCGGTTCTACCCAGAATATGGAAGAATCTTAATTTTGAGAAAAGAAGTAAAATGGTTAACTGATATATTATGTTCTTTAAGCATTTCTGGAAGTTGGAAATCAATCTTTTATGTATGCTTTTTAAACTTTGTTAATTCACATTTGCAATTTCTTCTCATTGACCTAAGTTGCTGTCCTTAATCGAATGGGAAATATTTAACCAGTGTCTTTTCCTCATTGAGAAGCTAGATTAGCTTTTAATTCATGACATACAATTATCATATTAAATTACCCAAATTAAATGTGTCAGCTTAGAAAAAGACGCATAATTAAGTAAGAAAGGCCCACCAAAGCTTTTCGTATTTTAGCCACCGGATTAATTAAAAACATATTTCCATTCTGTCTCTCTCTTAGGCATCAGAGTCACCTAGACTTCTGCTTAGACACTCCATGGGGCCATATTTCAGAATTAGTACCTGAAGACAACGGTTGAAAGGACTGTCTCTGCCAGCATCAGCTACCCTCCTCCTGTCTACATTAATTCTCCCTTCATTCTGATTATCCAATTCTGTTAAGTTCTGTACCTCACAAAACTGTAATTACACCTTCAAGGTTATTAAAGCTTATTTTATATGCTTTGATGAAACTAAAATTCTAAAAAAAAAAAATCTTGGAGGCAAATGTTCTCAAAAGAACTATTCTCTTCCAGGCACCTGTCTGGCACCCAGGTGTGGAGTGGGAGCTCCTGGAGGAATCCCAGATGTATGGAGGAGGGGAGAGGCTGGCCTGGGCTGCCTAGAAAAGCTGGCTGGCTCAGAACCACAGTGGGGAACCTCCATTTCAGAACCAGCTTAGGGATTACAGTATTCTAGAAAGAAGAGAGAAAGTCTATTTTAGATCTTATTCAAATCCAAGAAATACAGGGTTTCCTCCTTTTTCTTTTGATAACCACAGTTCTTTGACCATTTCACACACACACACACACACACACACACACACACACATCTCATGCACGTTTAGTTTCATAATACTTGGTTTTGGCTGGCCCTCCCTCTACTGCCGGTCCTTCAGCTCTCTCTTCCCTCTAGCCCTGATTAAGCCCTTCTACTCCCAGGATTCCCCCTGCCACATTCATGTCACATCATCTACTACCCTACCCCCTCCTTCTTTAAGGCCTCCTTTCCTTCCTTTCATGGGTCACTCTCTAGGTTCCTGGAGTCTACATACCCTCATTCACATAAGTATGTATGCATAGAAGTTAGACTCCACACATGAGAGAAGACACGTAACATTCGTCTTTCTGAGCCTGGGTTAATTCACTTAGTATAATATTTTCCAGTTGCATCCATTTCCCTGAAAATTTCATAATTGCATTTTCTTTACAGCTTGATAAAATCCCACTGTGTGTACCACACGTTCTTGAATATCATCTGTTGATGGACATCTAGGCTGATTCCATTTCCTTGTATCCTGAATCCAGCAATAATAAACACAAATATGCAGGCATCCCTGCCCTGCAGAAATACATCCTCCAAGGTCAAAGAAGTTTACCTTTCTTTAAAAAATATTTTACTTATTATTTTTATTTTATGTGTATGAAGGTATTACCTGCCTGCATATAAGTGCACCTGTATCATGCAATCCACAGAGGTCAGAAGAGAGCGTTGGATCCTCTGGAACTGGAGTTACAGACAGTTGTTAGCCACCATGTAGGAGCTGGGTACCAAACCCAGGTCCCCTACAAGAGCAGCCAGTATTCTTAACCACTGAGCCATCTCTCCAGTCCCAAAAGTTTGCCTTTCTTGGGTAAAGCCAGTCAGCTCACTCAAATAGTCACCCACCTGGTAAACCTGGGGTGAGTTACATGTGATCAGCACGCTGTTGGATCCTCATTCCCCTGACTGGTTACTCCCTCCAAGAGCAAGGAAGGGCTGTGTGCTCAGCAGTGCAGCTGCTGTCTGTGCAGTCTGGGTGGGTGGTCTACGGCAGGCCTCACATTCGGCTTATGCTCCCTCCACAATGAAGTTTTTACATCTCTCCATTACCTTTGTGACTAGGTTTCTGGATTGAAAAGACATTTTGTTGTTAATTGTATTGCTCCAACAATTCTCGCATCTTTTGTGGAACGGGTAAACTTATAAACTCATGTGTATAAATGTTGACTCTCTGTATGCCTCAGTGTTCTTTGAAAGGGTCAAAGCTCTACTTCTTCTTGATAACACCACTTTTTATCACCTACTGCAATGAAAGTTACTCACAGTTAACGTTTTAGTCTATTTCTGAAATTCCCTCTGGCTCTGCCATCTCGTTCCCAAGCTGCGCCTGGAATTCTAAGTAATTTTTTGGAGTCCGAAAAAGTGTAACAAATACCTTGCTTACTGTTTTCGTTCCTTCCAACACACCACCCCTTGAGAGCACAGTCTACTGAGCTACAACACAGCCAGCAGCCTGTGCTGGTTAATTACATCTGTGAGCCACTCCCCCATCCTCACTTAGAGATTTTACAAAACAAAATTGTCTATTTTAGCTCTTAAGAACTTTCCTTCCTTCCTAGTTTGTTTGCATGAGATACTGTGATAAATGTGAGACACTCGAAGATAGAATTAATACACCCACGTGTCCGTTATAAAGGCGCCGGGGAGGTCCTTTGGCATCAGGAGGAAGATGCTCCTGCCCACACGGCATCCCCTCAAGGCAAAGGGGGACTACATAAGAAGGGATCTCATTAATGTGGTAAGGAGAGGAAGGGGTCAGTGAGAACTAAGTGAGAGATGTGCAGCCTCCAGGTCAGAAGACTCACTCTGAAACGATGTTTCTAGGCTGAAGGGCTTTCGAATGAATGGAAGCTGGAAGCTACCAAGACCCTCTGAACTGATGCTGCTATGGAAGGATGCCCATGGAGATTCAACGTACTTTACAGCGGCGCATGCTCTGAACAGTCTCAGGCCCGCCTCCTTCTCGCTACCTTGCATGGGGAATCTGGGGTCACCTCTCTCAGACGCCCTTAGAAACTTTGCTTATTAACTTTTTATTCTGTGTCAGTCTGATAACAGAAAAAGGTTTTACTTAATTATTATTCTGAAACTCCAATTAGAAGTTTTATCATATCAATCAAATCATTTGAATACTAACAAGAATGAAAGCGTGTGCTTGTGAATCAGCCACAGGAACGCTCGTTAGCCAAACTCAGCGTCTCCAAGCTTTGTCCTGCTTAAATGATGATGCTTTACAAACTACCACAGGACGATACGGTGTGCCTTGCATGTCGGCACTGTAAGAGCCAGCTTTCGAGGCTGGCCCCTGAGATCGACCCTGCGCTCCTCCACTCCAGGTTTCCCGACATAAGAAGTACATCACAGATTTAAGGGGCTGCCGCACTTCTGCCCCAGAAGTCTGATACATCCCATCTCAGTGTCTCTCAGGTCCCACATCTTATGCATTAGTTTGATTTTCTTAGCTTTAATCCCTATATTACATGATACCTAGAAGGCAGGAAGCATGCTCTCAATTTAGGAAAAGACGTGGTCTTAGTGCTCTGAATGTCCTTACAGCCTCCTGTCCATCTGCCCACACCTTCCATTCTGTCCACTTGAGTCTTTATTTTTGCCCTGCCTTGTTCTTCAGTGTCTGTGTGGTAGATGTGTGTGCGCGCACACACACACACACACACACACACACACACACCCCGTTCTCACACATGCCCCATTCATACACACATATACACACACTGTACTTACAGATACATATATGCATGCATGCACACATGTGCACACACCCCACTCCCACATGCACACATATACAGATGCATGCACACACAGTTCACACCCCAACCACATGAGGGCTCTGTGGAGGCTGCTATCTCATGCTTTCCTATCCACAAGTTCCCACAGGCATCAGTCTAGTGTGGGAATGGACTGCCCTCCTCTCAGAGCCAGTTTCCCTTCTGGGAAGACAAGTAACCTGCTGTGTGCTGTGTTCTCAGTAATGAGAATCCCAGGGACCAAAGCCTATCAGCTCCCTTCTGTTGTGAATTCTAATCATCAGAGAATTGTTTCCGCTAAAGGAAAGTAAGCTGTATTTAGTTGTATTTCATTTCATGTTCCAAAAAAAATGCTCAAACCCAACAAATTAAATTCACAAATACCGGTCTCCTACTGGAGTTCTTAAGTGGATGTCTGTGTCCTTCCAGAGCTTTCCAGATTAGTCTCACAGCACAATAGTTTGAATCCCTGGAAATAAAAGCTAAGTTGTATGCATTTGTGGATGTATGTTTATGAGTCTATATTCATTTATCTGACAGAAAATAGATCCCATTTTTATTTAAAAATTCTAATGTTGGGCTCACTTTGTATTTGTGAGTTTTCAGTGTTTCAAATATGTATTAATTATTACGTGTCTCGAAGACTCAAGCTGTGACTTATAGTCTCTGAACTTCCCACCTGAATAAGTGCTTTGCTCCTCCAAATACCCAGCTCTCATCCTGGTCCCAGTCCCCAGGGGTCTTGTGTAAACTTTAGTTCAAGTTCTAATTCTCAGCAGACTGAAGATCGTACAATGTTATGAAGTCATTGCTCCTGAAAGAACGAAAGAGATCACCAGCCCAGAACCACCAGCAAAACGTGAAGACTTTCTTTTTTCTTCCATTGTGGCCAAACTCTGGGTTATTCCGATTCACCTCATAACCCACCATATTTTCCAATATATATTAAGGTAAATGATATCAAAATCATCAACAGGCAGGCAGGAACAGGATGTAAATGGAGTGGTCCAGGAATCATGGAGGCTCACATTCAACTTTGCCACACCCTGACCACACAGCCATAGGCCAAGCAGTCACTGAAAGTCAGGTCCCATTTGAGAAATAGTGACTGTAAAAAAAAAAGCTTCATAGCCAGGTGTGGTGGCACCCGCCTTTAATCCCAGCCCATGGGAGGCAGAGGCAGGTGGCAGATCTCTGTGAGTTCAAGGCCAGCCTGGTCTACAAAGGGAGTTCCAGGCCAGGTGGGGGCCAAAGGGAGGCTGTCTCAAAAAGACCGAAAAAAACAAACCAAACCAAACCAAAACAAAACAAACAAACAAACAAAAAAAAACACAAAACAGCTTCACAAAGATTTTCCCTGTTGCAGGATAAGGTAGCAAACACAGGTAATGATGTGGGAAGGGAGGATGAGGAAGGAAGACTGTTAAGAACAGTACTCTGTCTCGGCAACCATTAGTTTTTGCAGTTTCTGGAGCAGCAAACACTGAGGCGGCTGTGCATTCCATCTGGAGTGGAGCCCAGCCCTGAACAGTCCGTCCCCTGGTCCCCTGGGCTCAGCACTGTCTCCCATGAGCTTTCCAGATTAGTCTCACAGCACAATAGTTTGAATCCCTGGAAATAAAAGCTAAGTTGTATGCATTTGTGGATGTATGTTTATGAGTCTATATTCATTTATCTGACAGAAAATAGATCCCATTTTTATTTAAAAATTCTAATGTTGGGCTCACTTTGTATTTGTGAGTTTTCAGTGTTTCAAATATGTATTAATTATTACGTGTCTTGAAGACTCAAGCTGTTACTTATAGTCTCTGAACTTCCCACCTGAATAAGTGCTTTGCTCCTCCAAATACCCAGCTCTCATCCTGGTCCCAGTCCCCAGGGGTCTTGTGTAAACTTTAGTTCAAGTTCTAATTCTCAGCAGACTGAAGATCGTACAATGTTATGAAGTCATTGCTCCTGAAAGAACGAAAGAGATCACCAGCCCAGAACCACCAGCAAAACGTGAAGACTTTCTTTTTTCTTCCATTGTGGCCAAACTCTGGGTTATTCCGATTCACCTCATAACCCACCATATTTTCCAATATATATTAAGGTAAATGATATCAAAATCATCAACAGGCAGGCAGGAACAGGATGTAAATGGAGTGGTCCAGGAATCATGGAGGCTCACATTCAACTTTGCCACACCCTGACCACACAGCCATAGGCCAAGCAGTCACTGAAAGTCAGGTCCCATTTGAGAAATAGTGACTGTAAAAAAAAAAGCTTCATAGCCAGGTGTGGTGGCACCCGCCTTTAATCCCAGCCCATGGGAGGCAGAGGCAGGTGGCAGATCTCTGTGAGTTCAAGGCCAGCCTGGTCTACAAAGGGAGTTCCAGGCCAGGTGGGGGCCAAAGGGAGGCTGTCTCAAAAAGACCGAAAAAAACAAACCAAACCAAACCAAAACAAAACAAACAAACAAACAAAAAAAAACACAAAACAGCTTCACAAAGATTTTCCCTGTTGCAGGATAAGGTAGCAAACACAGGTAATGATGTGGGAAGGGAGGATGAGGAAGGAAGACTGTTAAGAACAGTACTCTGTCTCGGCAACCATTAGTTTTTGCAGTTTCTGGAGCAGCAAACACTGAGGCGGTTGTGCATTCCATCTGGAGTGGAGCCCAGCCCTGAACAGTCCGTCCCCTGGTCCCCTGGGCTCAGCACTGTCTCCCATGATTTCCCAGAAGAAGCAACCCAGGTGTGACCTGTCTATTTCTGTAACTTGGGCTCTCCAGAGCCTTCATGGAACAAAGCTGCAGGCAGTCCTCCTGCCTCTGAGTCGGGAAGGCAGAGCCAAGGGACAGGAAGTCAGGAGGCCTCCTCCAACAAGACACCCAGGATGCCACTGGCAACAGGTAACCACTTAATCCTTCGGGCTTCCCAGATGACGGAGTAAATGTAAACACATGCAGTCTGCTGGGACTTTTGTTTCCTGAGTGCGGTAACGATGCCAGTCAAAATAGCGCTTAGGAAATGACACGTATTAACCACGTCTGCCCTTCTTAGTGCTTCGCTTTCAGTGACCTTTTCAGACTGAAATTCTAGTGTCCTTGTGTGTAGAGTCAGGCGGGGACAGAGCCTAAGGAGAGGCTGGGATTCTCTCTGGTTCAGCAACAGGTGGAATTTAAGGTTTTGGTTTCTTGGGCCTTCACTGTACCTACCACGCCAACCTGTGATACTCAAAAGATCTGTCTTATGGAAGATGCAGGCACGAAGGGCACTCTGGCCACCGCAACCCTGTCAGTGCACTCAGCCTTGCCATGGGAGTCCGAGGATGTGGCCTTGGCCATCAGAGTCTATCATGACAGCTGGGGAACCAGCGGCAAGAGCAGCCATTGTGGAAGAGCGGCACCACAGGAGCCCGGCCCAGGCGGAGCCCACCACAGGAGTCACTCCACAGCCCCGGGAAGTGCAGCTGGGCTCCCAGCAGAAGAGCGAACAATGAAATTTGAACAACGCACTTCACAAAATATAGCTGCCAATCATCTATTAGACAATCCATGTGTGAAGATGTGATGTAAGACAAAGGGACTTAAAAGATTGTGAGCAATCCGGGTCGGCAGAAAGACACACCATTAGAGCTTAAAATAATAGCCGCCTTCATCTCTTGAGATGTTGTAGGTCAGGGGCTGAGCAGGGCCAGCAGGCTCCCACTCTCACCTGGCGCTAAGCCATCTCTCCATTGCTGTCTGGAAGTCAGACTAGCTGAGGCAGGTCCAAACAGCCTCACTCACACACCAGAGGCATTAATTAAAACAGAGGGACGCTGGGAACTGCCCAGGAGGAAGGACGCAGGAGGCCTAGACATGGTCAAGTCTTCTCGTAGACAGCCTGGCCTTGGAGGATTCTGATGCCCTTCCACTGGATCCTCAGCTCTGAGCAAGACGGAAATGTTGTGAGAAGGAACCCAGTGGTCCTCGGAGGACCGGAGACCCTGCAGCCCTCTTCATCTGCTTGGAAAAACATCTTTTACCTTCAGAAAACCTGCTTCAACTTCAGGACATGCATTGGCCTCCAACCCTAAACCAGTTCATGGGCAGACAATGAAGCTGATGTACTTAATTCAATCACCTAGTGTGAAAATGGAATTTTTAAAAATTAAAGGCAGTTCACTTTGTGATATGCAAGTGTAAGTACATGGTCATTTTCTCAGAATAGCCCAGAAAAAAGGCCTGGTTATGGCTACCTAGAACTAACGGAGAATGAACTTTTTGTATTGAATTTTTGCACATCACAGTCAATACATCTTGATCGTATTTGGGCTCCTTTACCTATCTGTGCCCCTCCACTGTCTTCCACCAGATTTCATGCATTCTGTCATACATGCTAAGGTCTATAGGACCAAGTAATCTCACATGACGCCGGTCAAGGAGGTTGACGCTCAACACTTTCTTTACTAATATAAAGATTAAATTTAGAAGGTAGAAAATTGGACACAGTATTGTTCTTTTCCAAGTCCTGCTACTGGCTACCACTCGGTCCTGAAAACGTCAGGGTTAGAAGTGGAACAGGTGGGTCCACATGCAACTTCTCTAGAACATTTGGTGTTATGTAGTTTTGAAAGCACCGTTGTGCTAAAAGCTTAGTATCCAGAGTAAGCGGATCCTGCATATCCAGTTGAATTTAAAACTGACTTTGATATAAGGTAGATATGTGTGCAGAAATACCAATTGTCTGTGAGGATCCAAATGTGTTTCACAAAGATTGCCTTTCAGGTAAAGGAATATATTAACCTCGTGGCAAACAAGGTACTGTTTAATTGAAAGAGAACTAAGAACAAAAAAATCAATTTTTACTGCAAAGCAGTTGTATCTGCTGCAATCCAGAATTTGTAAATAAGAAGCAGAATACAGAGTTTCCTTTCACCGTTGACATTGCTTCCCCATAGATATCTGTCAATTAATCACAATCCTGGAATTTTACACTCCAGGAAATATTTCAGTAAAACTAACAAAACCAAAAAATGCCAATTTGATGAAACCATAGAGAATAAACTTTAGTGTTTATGATCATAGTTTTTCCTTCTAAAGCAGTTTTTACTATTTTTATGTCCTTTGTGTTGAATGTTAATGAAAGCATACACATCTTTTTAAAATAGTGTTTTATTCTTTTAAAGTTTCAGACACTTATAGACTGTATATCGATCATATCCATCCACCACCACCTCCCTCCACGTCCCCCACCCCATCTCCCTATGAGCTTTCTGTTCTCTTTTCTTTTTTAAATATTTTATTTATTATTTTTATTTTATGTGTCTGCATGTATTGCCTGCATGTAGGTAAGTGGACCTATGTCCTGCAATGCCTGCAGAGGTCAGAAGAGGCTGTCAGATCCCCTGGAACTGGAGTTATGGACACTGGTTAGCTGCCAAGTGGGTGCTGGGATTCAAACCCAGGTCTTCTGCAAAAGCAGTCAGTGTCCTTAACCACTGTGCTATCTCTCCAGCCCCCTCTGTTCTCTTTTCATTGTTACTAATTACTCAGCCCAGTGAGTGCTGTCAGTATGCTCACAGGTGTGGGACCACCTGCTGGAGTGTGGGAAACCTAAGAACAGCCAGTCTGCAAAGGAGATTGACTCCACCTTCCTTGGCAAGCAGCGACTGCCAATAACTCCTCCAACAGGGGGAGGTGGGGGCCCTCTATCACCCAAACTGGAATTCTGTGGTGGTTTCATGCCTGTCACCACAGCTGCTGTAAGTTGATGCCTGCATAGCCGTGGCGGGTCTAGAAGTCTGCATTCATAGCTCCCCCCACCAGCTCTTACATTTTACCCACCCCTTCTGTGAAGTACCTTGAGCCCATCTACAGCAGATCACTCAGGAGTTATTTACGTGGTATTTTGAGCAGTTATGAATCTCTACATTAAGCACTACTCACTGCAAAAAGGAATTTCTCTAACCAAAATTGAGAACACCACAAATCTATGGGTTCACACAAACAGTTTGACAGCCTAACCATTTCGCAAAACAACAGTAAGTTTCACCCTGGGGCCTGTGATCTCCCCAGTCATGGGGTTTAGGCCAGGGTTATAGTATCAGGCACAAAATCCCTCCTCACCAGCAGGGCTCTTACTCAGTCAAAAAGTCACTACGTCACTATTACACCTGTGGACACATCTTGCCATTGGATCAGTATAGAATCACACAGGGTCCAGCTCTGGGTATGACCGTCGATGCCTTTTCTCCCCCAGCAGCTCCTGGCACTGTGTAAGTCTGCCAGCAGGGAAAGGGGTTTCTGGTCATATTAGTTCTCTATGTTCACCGTCCAAAGAAAGCAAGAGTAGTGTCTAACCATCTCTCTACTGGTCACAACCAAGAGTAGTAGCAATGTGCTTTGTTTTTTGGGTGCCTTTGGGGTCTCCTTGATCAATAACTCTTAGGGTGATATCCCAAGCCTGACACTGAAACTTTCCTTAATGACCATGTCTTCTGGTAGCAGTATTGCCCTCTGTTAGGGTGGTTTTGTTCAAACTCCCATTTTTATATATTACATTTTAAAGTAGCTTACAAACTAAGGCTTCTTCATGTATCCTGTTTTAGCTAGTGTAAACCTCCCATCTCCCCTCCCCCATCTCCCTAACCCCAATTAAAGGTTTAAACCCCGTTCCCCTCTCCTTTCTGACCCTGTTTTCTACTATCCGTTCTAATTGAACTTTGGCCTAGTTTGGAGGATTGTAGGTTTTCATGCATTTCCACGCGCCCTCCACTTTGGTTAAACTCCAATCGCCTCTTTTTCCCATTTCCCCTTCCGTGCTCTCTGTCCCCAGTATTCTGTACTCTGTACTTTTAGAGTGATGTTGGTTACAAGCTTGTGATACGTAACCTTTACTATGTTGAGGTATGCCCCCTTTGCCCCTAACTCTCGGGATGTTGAAGTCTGTCAAAGGCCTTTTCTACATCTATTGAAAGGATCATGTGGTTTCTGTCCTTAAGTCTATTTACGTGACAAATGGCATTCACCTATACATGTGTATTGATCTGCTCTTGCATCTCTGGAATGAAGCAAATTTGATTGGAATGATCTTCTTAATATGTGCTTAAATTGGGTTTCCAGTGTTTCATTGAGAATTCATGCATCTACGTTAATCAGGAAGATTGGTCGGTGATTTTCTTTTTATTATGTCTATACCTAGATTTATTATCAGGGCAATATTAGCCTCATAAAGGAGTTCAAACACCTTCATTTCTATTTCATGGGATAAATTTGAGTTGTATTGGTGTTAATTCTTCTTTGAAATTCTGCTAGAATTCTGTAGTGGATCCATCCAATTCTGGACATTTTTAGTTGGGAGACTTTTCATAACCGTTTTAATCTCACCATTGGTTTCATTGACATCTGTTGTAGTGTAACCATTTTTATTTCCGACTTTATTAATTTGACTCTTCTCTCCTTTTGGTTAGATTAGCTAAGAGTTTGTTAATCTTACTTTTCTTTCTACAAAAATAGCTCATTTCATTGATTGTGTTGTCTGTTTCTATTTTATTAATTTCTACCCTCATTTTGATTGTTTCTTCTCATCTAATGCTTTTGGGTTTGTTTGTTTTTCCTTGTTCCTCCAAGGACTTAGAATGCACAAATCTTTTTAGGAAGATTTTCCCTTGGAAATCTTTCCTCTTAGGACTTCCTTCATTGTGTCTGTGGTTTCTATTACGGTTGGTAGAAAGCTTTATTCCACTTTGGTCAGAGAATAGAGGAAGTTATTTAAATTTTCTTGTATTTGTTGAGAGTTGCCTTGTGTACTAATATATGATTAGTTATGGAGAAAGTTTCATGGGTTGCTGAAAAGAATTTGTATTTTTTTGTGTTTTGATGTGATTTTCTGTAGAGGTTTGTTAGGACCCTTTAAATTATGAGGCATTTAATGTCAGCAGTTCTGGAGGCCTTGTCTGTTGGCGAGAGTGGAGTACTGAAGTCACCCATTATCACTATGTTGGGGCTGATCTGTGGCTTTACAGCTAGCAAGGCTTGTTCTGTGAAACTGGTAGCCCATGTTAGTGTATATGTATAGGATTCCATTCCTTTACCCTAAGGTAGTTATCTTTCACTGACTGATGGTGAGATGTGTTTCTTGAAGTTAGCTTTCTAATCCAATCTGCTAGTCTGTGCCTTTCCATTGGAGAGTTAAGACTGTTGATATTCAGGGTTAATATTGGAGTCTTGCTATGTATCCCCAGCTGACCTGGAAGTCACAATGTAGACCAAGCCCAGCTCGGCCTCCTGAGTTCTGGGATTAAAGGTGTGTGCCACTATGTGTGGTAAACATCATATCTTGAATGATATCATTTTTCTTTTATTATTTTGTGGTGTTTTCTTATATGTCTTTTGACTAACTAATTGAAGGAGTGGCCCTTTGAATGTGTTTTTACTGTTCTTCAGACAAAAGAACTCTCACTATTCCAGCGTTCTGTAGAGCTGCTCTAGTATATAAGAACTTGTTTTTACTTTGGAAAAATTTTATTTCTCCTTTCACTTTAATAGATATTTGTGCTGGGTATAATAATCTGGGTTGTCAGATGTGGTCTTTTTTTAAATATTTTTTTTAATGTGTATGTGTGTATTGCCTGCATGTAGGTAAGTGCACCCATGTTGTGCAGTGCCCATGGAGGACAGAAGAGGCTGTTGGGTCCCCTGGAACTGGAGTTACAGACAGTTGTTAGCTACCATGCGGGTGCTGGGATCTGAACCAGGGTCCTCTGCAGGAACAGCCAGTGTTCTTAACCACTGAGCCATCTCTCCAGCCCTGACAGATGTGTTCTTTCAGAACTTGCAATTTGCCTTTCCAGGCAAAACATAGCTCTTATCTCAAAGGAAATGAGCTAAAGTTTATTCTTGAGCCAAATACGAGTGGTCATTGGTGAGGAATGTGAATTGATTGCCCTGGATCTCATGTTCCAGCATGGAAGTATGTAGTTGCAGAGGCAAAGAAAGCCATAAATCAATGTAACCCCCCCCCCCAAAATAAACTACAAAAGTATTTGGACCAGCGAGATGAGTCAGCACAGAAAAACTCCCGCCGCCAAACCAACAGGCTGACTTCTGAGTCTGATTTCTAGGACCCACGTGGTGAAAGTAAAGTATCAATTTCTGAAAGTTACCACCACATGCATCATGGCACCTATGAACACATCACATGTATGCCTAAGCACATACACACAGAATAACTAAATAAACATAATTTTTAAAAGCCAATGTACATGTGGGCAGCACTAATCGGTCTCATTAGACTAAGAAAAGAGGACATGAAATTGACGGGCAAGTGTTAGGAACAGTCTTAGAGGTTCTGAGAGGAGTGGGGGTGGATATGATTATTATACATTGTGTATGTATACACAGTTCTCAAATAATATAGGAAAATGCATTTACATATTTTAAAAAGAAAACGAGATTAATCCATCAACACATCTACAAATATAAAACGGAATTTCACCCACATAACAGTGACCCTTGCAGGGCAATCACCTTTAAATGGGAATAATTCCCATGAGGGAACAGCAGGAATCATCTCATGAGAACCTGGATCTAGAACCTTCCAACGTTGCCTTCTTGGTCAGTCAGACACACCAGAGTTCCTCTTTTGTTTCCTCTTTTTGCAAAATTTCAAGGTTCCTGCTCTTGAAGATAGACTTGGGGGCCACTGAACCTCATTGTCTATTCCTTCCAACACGGTCTCGTTAATAAAATCTTTTCCTCTGCCTTTCTTTTTGATTGGTATATGTGAATGGGTGGTCCAGTCTCAGTTTTGGGAACCCTAGCCACAGCCTTTGCCCTAAAGCTCAGGTAACATAGTATAGCACTTAGTTTTCAAAAAAAAAGGAACTGTGGGTTTGCCAACATCACTCTTTTAGATTTATTGTCTACTCTAGGCTTATATTTATATTTAAATACGAGGTTAGGCTGCCCAATTTCCAAAAAAAAAAACAGCTAGAATTCTGATGGGAATTTCCTAAAATATACAGATCACTACCCTCCAACTTCCTGAAATATGCGGATCACTACCCTCCAACTTCCTGAAATATGCAGATCACTACCCTCCAACTTCCTGAAATATGCGGATCACTACCCTCCAACTTCCTGAAATATGCAGATCACTACCCTCCAACTTCATTTTTCTTTGCTAAAATTCTTTTAGCTTGTTTTGTTACCTTGAAATCCTACATGGAATTATTGTTCTTTGTACTTTAAATACAAATCTACCTAGGAAACTTACATAAATTGTCTGAATATGTAGAGCAATTTGGAGAGCTGTGCCCCACTTTAACATCCGAAGCCTTATAATCTATGCACAGAGAATACATTTCCATTTATTTAGAGTTTTCTCTAATTTACAGCAACATTTTTGTTGTTTGTGAGATATGTAGTTTGCATTTCTTATATTAAATTTTCTTATAAGCACTCTATTATCTTTCATTGTAAGAGAAAAGGTTATATTTTTATTTCATTATTTGGATTACCCCTTTCTAGTACATGGAACTATAATCGGCATTTATGTAGTGACGGCATACCTTGTAAATTACTAGCTTTCAGTACTATGGTTAATAGATGTTCTGTCATATTTCTTAGTTTATATCCTACATATAATATTGTGCCATCTGTGAGACGATAGTCTCTCCTTTCCCTTTTTAACTTGGCTTTATTAATCTATTTTTTCTATATACTCTGGTCAGGGTTTTCTACTATAATTATGAACAGAAGAACAAGATTCAACATCCTTGTTTTGACCCTGATCAATTGAATTGCAGTCAGAGAAAAGCTCAGACGATTCTGTTCTATAAAGAATGTGGAAAAATGGACACTCTCATCAGTCAGGATGGGGTGTGAACCTCTCACAGCCTTTCTGGGAACCTTTAACATCTATCTGTAGAATTGGGATACCTCTAATTTGCCATCTATAAACTTGGATTTATGAGCCCTGAAGGATTTCCATAACCCATGTTCCTGCACCAGAATGCATTTGGACCAGGACAGCTACAACATAAATGTTTCACACAGCCCCAAATTGAAAATAATCTAACATCAAGTGAAATAAAATTCAAAGATTAACTGGGGTATATTCACATAAAGAAATTATGTGCAACAATAAAATGAGAGAAATATGGCTACAGATACACTATGAAAAGTTTGACACAAACATTTTCAGAGACACTACAGCATCATAACTCATGCAGCATGGACTCATTTTTATGCAGTATTGAAATAAGTAAAACTAAGCTCTCCATATTTCAAGGATGAACATAGATGTGGTAAAAACATCTTTATAAAAAGCAAACTAGTGTTTTGCAAAATTCAGAGTGACGGTCATTTCTAGTGAGAGGGAAATGCGATTGGATGTTATAAATTTCATTATATTCTATTAGCAAACACTTCCTTAATTGACCACATTTAGTACCAATTTTTAACTTAGTATCATGCTTCCCAATCACGTTAGAAGCCGCTTTTGTCTATTTTCTTTTTTATCCCCTGGTTAGAGAATCTGAAATTCCCTCCACATTTTCCTATGGCAACATAATGTCATCAGACACACTGAGGAGTCATCATTGTGGACACTGAAGGCTGGCCCTTTCTGCCTAGAAATTCAGCGAAGGAACTAGCAGGAGATAGAACTATTACTGGATCTCAGACAGAATCTGACACAATTAGAAGACAAGAGCAATCAAATCAGTGAGACTAATGGAAGTTTTCACTGTCTTATTTTTTTCCTAAAATTGTCTTTTAACTTTTTCCCACTAGGTACCGATGATATTATTTGTCTCCTGTTAAGAAAGATTTACTTTTGAACTCCAATTTTCAAATCACTTTAGATAAACAAGAACACTCATTATCACAGCAATGCACATTCTGACTTTCCAAAGGCAATTAGGAATGTCAGTGGATGCCATCTATTTGCAGCAATAATTCATCAGCCTTCTGGCCTTTCCCGGGAAAGATCAAGTGCAGAGGTTTTATAGATCAAATAACTGCATAATATTCTCTGTGTTACCTTAACACTGGTCATAAAATATGCTATCATGTTTGAATAAAACTCACAACGGCTGATAGCTCAGATTTCCATTACGCAAAACTGTGATGCTAATGTGGGATGCTTTAAAAGAAAACGGAACGGAGGAAGAAAAGAGATAAAGAGGCGGAGAAGTGGAGGAAAGGAGGACAGAGGAGGGCAGGAGGGAGAGGAAAGGAGGAAATAGAGAGAGCGGAGGGAGGGAAACGAGCAGCACATTCGGAGTCTCATAAGCCAGAAGTCCTTATATAAATTATGATTCCCATGTGTTGTGTGGACAGTCCCAGGTAAGGCCAAGTCTATGCTGGGAACGATGGCTGACTCTAGATCCGGCTCTGCAGGTCAGCATGAAGACTCCACCCAGGAAGGGAAAGGCCCTTCTCGCTTGGTGGAAGCCTGGCTGTCTTCCCCCAGTCACAGCCACGTCCTGACTTCTCTATTTTGCTGAGGTGAGTTGCCTGGTGCTGTAGGTCCTCAGTTTTCTGTTGGTCTGAAAGACTCCCACAGGGTCATTCCACTTGCTTTTGAACTCCTCTCACTAGTTTCTCCTACAGTGGGTGAAATTATCTTTCCTCCCAGGCTTTCCCACCGAAGTGTCAATTCCCACAGTTACCACTCATAATGCACCGCAGACCCCAGAGCTAGGGTGTGCTAGGAAAGGCCCCTGCCCCCTGTAGCTTAAGGCTGGCCTCCTACTTGTGAACTTCCTGCTTAAATCTCTGGGTGCTGGGATCAGAGGTTTGAGACATGATGCCTGGCTCCTAGTCGCTCCCTTAAGGATCTATCAACACAACTTGAGGGAGGGCATCACCTCCACTCTGGGAGCCCCCTTAAGTTCATCTCTACCTGCCATTCTCTTCTCTCCTTTCCATCACTCCCTGGCAGGCTCATTTGCGTGGCTTTAATTCTATCTGTCCCAGGACTCACCAACTCCCTGAAGTCCCTTCTATGTGAATATCTGATAATCAGCTTAATCACATGAAATTCCTGGCTTCCCTCCACACCTGTACACTCTTTTATTTATTTATTTAT
>NW_008335593.1:2121011-2152110 GCF_000622305.1 Nannospalax galili | reverse complement strand
TTTATTTTTGAAAAAATGTAACTTGATTGTTCAAAGTTTCTTACATTAATTTTATGCATTTATTTAGTTTTAAATTATTTAAAAAATATTTTTATTGATTTGAGAATTTCATACAATGTATTTTAATCATAAGACCCCCTCACCCCTCCGCTTCAACCCCATGACTTCATGTCCTCTATTATTATTGTCTTTTTTGAAGTTTTGCAAATGTCATATAGTATATTTTGATCATATCTAGACTCCCTCTCATCTCTGTCCCCCATTTATAGTCACCATATTGCATGTGCTCTATCATAGGTACTAAGGACTATTTAATCAAGTTTGTGTCTCCAAATGTCATTCGGTGTGCATCCATCCACTGGAACCTGGTCAATCTATCTAGTGTCATACCCTTAAAGAAAACTGACTCTCTCTCTCTCTCTCTCCCAGCACTTACCAAGAGTTCCTCTGCTACAGTTGGGGCTTCTTACTCAGTTCACCACATTTATATTGGGATTTTGTCTGGTTTGAGCTTACATGAGACTTGTCATGTTATTACTATTGCTGTGACTTTATATGAGTAACTAAGCAGCTGTCTGGAAACTCTGTAATCAATTTGCAAGTACTTTGTTGAGGATTTTGCATCTATGTTCATCAAAGATATAGGTCTACAGTTTTCTTTTTTGATTGTGTCTTTACTGGGTTTGAGTATTAGAGTGATGCTGGCTTTATAGAGGGCTGTGGGAGTTCTTGCTCTGCTTTATACTTTTGACTAATTTAAGTAGTATTGGTTGTAGATCTTTAAATATCTGGTAGAATTCTTCTGTGAATCCATCTGGGCTGGGGCTTTCTTAGTCGGGAGGTTTTGTATGAGTATTTCAATTTCCTTATTTGTTATGGGTCTGTTTAAGCTGTTGATCTCTTCTTGATTTAGTTTTAGAGGTTCCCATGAATTTAGATATTCATCCATTTCTTTTAGGCTTTCGAATTTAAAAGTGTACAGGTTTTGATTTTATTATTTATTGATTATGCTATTTTGTTACAATATTTTGGTTACATTATTTCAGTTATGTGATTTTGATTGCTATTTCAATTATGATATTTTCATTATATTTACTTATAATATTTTTGTTCTGTTATTTTGTTACATTATTCTGGCTATATTATTTCAGTTATGCAATTTTGATTATTGCAGTTTTAATATTTTTGTTAATTTGGTTATAATATTTGGTTATATTTTGGTTATAATATTTTTGTTACATTCAGTAGTATTTTGTTTATATTATTTCAGTTATGTAATTTTGAATATGTTAGTTCAGTTATAATTTTGTTATATGATTTGGGTTATAATATTTGGTTATATTATTATGGTTACATTCTATCATTTTTCATAATATTTTGGTTGTATTATTTTGGTTTTAATACTTTGGTTATATTTTAGTTGTTATCATTTTACTTATATTATTTTGGTATGTCATCGATTATATTATTTCCATTGTATTACTTTGGTTATATTATTTGTATTAATAAATACGAATTCTTTAATAAAAAAAAGTGTACAGGTTTTTAAAGTATTCTTTTGTAATGTTCTAGATCTTTTTGGTGTCTGTTATTGGAGGGACAGGATGGTTCCAGGCTGGTCCCATGTGCAGAGTGAACAATCACAATTGGAATTGAGTTTGGAGATGGAGGTGGGGTGGACTAGTTCTAACTAGGGTGGACTGGCTCTAACTAGGGTGGACTGATTCTAACTAGATGACCAGGATAGTTTGGAGCTAGAGCAGAGCTTTCCAGGCCTAGTTCTGGAGCCAGAAGATGGACTGGGTGGGCAGGTATCTGATTAGCTTTGCAGGGTATTCTGGAGCCCACCAGTAGCTGTTTCATGACTAGACTAGTCCTGAGCTCTCCAGCAGTGAGAACCCACTTAATCCTGGAAAGGATGATAATGACAGAGTGGGCAGATTCTGACCAGCTATGCAGGATCTATTATCTTTTATTTTTAAAAAATTAGATAATAAGATATTATTGAATCTAATTTGTGCTTCCTAAGTGCTCTTGGGTATAGGTCTATCTCTTGGAGTCTGGTCAGCCTACCAGGTACTACACCAGTAAGGAAACTGACTCTCCCTTTCCTAGTGTCTTATCAATGACCATTAGATTTTCAGATAGGGCTGTGGCTTCCTGTTTGCCTCCCCCATCCACTCCGCATTTCTTTCTCTGGCTCAGGTTTGCACAGGTCTGGTGTATGCTGTCTGTCATAAAGGCTGTCGGTTCATGTGTGTAGCTGTCCTGTGGAGTTCAGACAAGTTTCCATGTATTCATCTACCACCTCTGGTTCCTACAATCTTACCTTTCCCTTTTCTGCAAAGATCCCTAAGCCTTGGGAGGAGAGGTGGGATAGTTATGTAATGTCATGATATCAATAGGAAAGGGGAATAACGGATAGGATGGGTTTAGTGGGGTGGAAAACGCAAAGGCCTTTTGAAGCGTCTTTCACTGTATACATACACAACATAAAAGGGAGTGTAAAAGCAGCTGTCTTGGTTACCCTAACAGACACCACAGGCACACCTGTATCATCTACCACGCCTGGTTCAGGGAGCTTGAAGGTGGTCTTGATCATTTCTAGACTACAAGCTGCATGCTTCTGGTCCCTGACTTCATAAACACATGGTGTGCTTCTATACCTGTTTCCATATTTCCCTTTGTACAGTCTTTGACCCTGGGCTCCAGTGCAGTAAGGCATGGGCTTTCACCAATGGTGTCTGTGGCACTGCATCCTTCTGATCACACTCCAGTCTTGCTCCTCTGCCCCTAGCTCAAAAAAGCTTAGACCTTGGCCTATAAAGTGGGAGATTCTCAGGAGGCCAAAACCAGCAAACCGCACATTGACAGACTTGAACAAAAGCCCCAGCTGCACCCCAAGATGAAGACTTCATCTCAGTAACTTCATGTCTGAGGAAGCAGAAGACTATCAGGAGGATTTACTTCTGTCTAGCTGAACTCTGGTGCTGAGAGGTCAGGATCTTAGAACCTCTTGGAACCATTGCTTCATGATGGCTTGATCTTTCTTCCCACTCAGAAACGTCTTCTCGTGAAATGTCACCATCTGGAATCGTTCTCCCACTGGGGATCACCTTGCACAAGAAACCAAGTACCACCAGAGAAATATGAGAAGTTGGTGCTTCTCTTATTAGCAGTTACTTAGAACCAAGGTGAGAGGCTCATAGGGCCCAAGTCCTCCAACCCTTGAGAGCCCCTAGCATACCCCTGCCCCATCAGACCCAGGAAGTTCCCTTTCCCTTTGTGTCTTCCCTGAATTAGCTGTGAAAATTTCTTTCAGAAAATCCAGGAGTAAAGTCTTTCCCATCTAAACATTCGGAAACTATTTGCTTGCCTTTCTCTTCAGTACCTGCTTACGGGACTAACATCTACCTTGATGCTGTTTGTTTCTTAACACGTCAGTCGTGACTTGTGGCGCATTCCAGGCTCCCTTTTGCAAGTCTCATAGTTACATTGTGGGAAAGCTTTTGCTCCCTTAACCTAATATACCCTGTTCTCTCATCCACAAACCCCCTTCCTCCTCTTATGACCCTTAGTCCCTGGACTTGCCAAGGCCCACTCTCCCAAACGCCAAAGATTCTTGCTGAAGTGCCTCCATCTTCTCTTAAATTAGTCAATTGTGCTTCTTCAGTTGAACTTTCTCAACCAACGAGGAACAGGCAAGCTCTCTTTTGCATCAAGGATAAAAGGGGAAACTCATCTTAACAAGGTGGACTAGATCCTTGGTTCTCGTGAGACTTGCACCTTTCTGATCAGAAGTAAAGTTGGCTTTGCTGAGAAACCTTTCAATTGGCATAGGGTCCCCCCTTTTTGTGGCCCCAAATTTATTTCTAACAGAAAAGAAATATACTACAAAGCCAAAATCATTAGAAAGTGTTTCAGATGTGGAAGAAACTGAACATAAACTTGTTTCCTGTGCTTTCACATGCTGGTGATGACTGGTACATTTGAAAGTTAGGTATTTAACTGGCATCTGATTCACACTCTGTTAACGTAAGAATACTTAGAGCTTGTTGCTGTGGTGGGTGGTGCATGCCTGGCATCCCAGTGCTCGAACACAGAGACAGGAGGAAGGTCAGAGCCTGAGTAACACTGTAAGCTCCAGGCGAACCTGGGCTATCCAGTGAGATTAACTACACAAAACAAAACAAAAAGAAAACGTGTGCGCAGGTCCTCGGGTTCCTAGTTGACTGTGATTTTCTGATCTCACTGGATTAAGTGCACCCTGAGATCAGTCATACTGTGGACCAGAGAAGGCTTGCTCCTGCGAGTATCAGGGTCAGGATTAGAGCCCAGCGCCTTCTAATACGTGCTCACTGTCTCACTGACAGAAGAGGAGACCATGGGACCTCTACCTTATTTTATTTTCATAAACAGATCATGGAGTATAATAAATATGAAATTAAATTTTTGTTAAAATATTTAAATGAATGGACAAAGACTGTTACCTGAAATCTGAATGGACTGCTCCTTATGAGATAACACGCACTCCTCAGGCATGTGGGGAAATAAATATGTATTTCTGTCCTCCTTTCCCTGTAGATTAAATGATTTCTGACATATAACACATTCTCTGAGTTATTCACTACTGTTTAAAGGAGACTCACTTGAAAAAAGATTTTCAATTATCACCTAAGAAGGAGGCTCTTTGTGTCAGAGAATGCGGCAGCTGATATGATAAAGGGATGACTGCAACTGGCAGAGACCATCTCTCATGAGCACTCCGGTAACCGGAATAATGAAATCCGCTTTAGACAAAAAAGCAGGCAGAGGAGAGCTGGTGTACGTCACGATGGTAGGATTTGGGTGCTGTGTCATGGCACAGGAATGTTTCCCTTGCCTGGAACACAGTAAGTGTGTTTTGGGACGAAGGTGAATTTTATTGACTTACTATTTTTGTTGTTATTGTTGTTCCAGTGGTTGCAATTGGGACATTTTTAAAGATGGAATGTTAAAATTATTTTAATGTCCTTCTTTAGAAAATCTTTCTGTTGGTTTACGAAGATTTCAAGCACGGTAGCGTGGAAATCACAAGTTACATTCTATGACTTCCGCATGAATTCAGTGACAGGGCTTTTGAGCAGTGTGCGTGCGGTTTGCTGGACATATTCTGTCAACTGAATGGACAAGAAGAGAGTTAAACATGGGGGATACAAAGTTAAAGCCATGATAGCGCTCAGGCTTTGGCTTAAGCCACTGAGTTGCTGATTGCCGCATCACAGTGTGGGGTCAGGACTCAGTAGAGAACCTGAATTTACCCTGAGCCCCAAGTGTTGAGGTTCTAACTAGACCAACCAATGGGATGCCAGATCTCAGTATCAAAGACTCACAGCCGTACACACCATACGTGACATTACTGAACTGGGCAGATAGCAAGTGAGTTAGAGTTTAAAGGGCTCCAAACCAGTCCTGAAAGGACTCTGGCCTTTAATTTTTCAGTCAGCTTTAACGGAGAAAATCAAGGAAAGCTAATGAAGAAGGTCCATAAGAAGATTGCATCCTCGCGTGGAGCAGGGCTGGATACCCATGACAGAGCAGAAATGGGTGCCTACCTGAAGACTGAGGTACTTGACCCTAACAAGCACAGAATCTGCCCAGTGAGGAAGAGGCCAGGGAAGAGGGAGGGATGGGGACAGAGAAGACTGGAGGTTTTCCAGTAAGCACCGATTCCAAGAGGAACAACCAAGTCACTAGGTTGTCTTGCAGGACACAGGATGAGGGTCAGAGGGCTGAGGTCAGCAGACAGAAGCAGGCAGCACATTGAGAGGAGAGGAGCTCAGGTCCTCTGCAAGCAGTTTCTATGGTGACCGTGAAGTCGGAGCTGGGCACGGAGGATAAGGAGGTGGGCAGTGATATGTGGTTCTCAGAATTCTGTGACCAAACACAGTGGGTAGACATGTTTCCTGATACATACATGGTGTTCTGAGTCAGGCAGTGAGTTATTGTACACAGACACAGACAGGGAGGAGCCTGGGGTTCCCGAATTCCTGGGATTCACACAGTTTAGAAAGCTCAGCCTCTCAGGGGCATAGTGAGTAGTGATTGTGAAAACAGAGACAGCTGAAAGAATGCAAGGGATCCTGGGGGAGCGGAAGGTGAGTGAGAACTGAGACCCTGTGGTCACACGCTGACGGAGCCAGACAGATGCCAGAGGAGCTCAGAGCAGAATGTTCAGGTCTACCTGCACATATGTCAACACACGATGTGCCTACATGGACATCTAGGAAGGACAGGTCTGGTGCTTGGCCAATCTTATGTAATGTACAGATCTGCTCTGCACTGGGAGCCCCAGCCCACACCACCGTTACAACTGTATGCAATGATTACCACTGTTTCTAGTTACAATTTTTTATTTAATTGATCTGTAGTGTTGGGGTAGAGCCTAGGACCTTGAACATGCTAGGCAAGTGTTCCAACCCTGAGCTATGTTCCCAGCCTTCACATCTTTAGTTCTGGGGAACTAGACGCAACTTCCTGAGACCCTTCTTTCTGCCATGGTTCTCTGGCCTCTCTGAGTGACGTTTTGTCTGCGGCGGATGGCATGTCCTTTGCCACTCCTAGAATCACTGCTTGTGATACAAGATTCTACATTATACTATCGGTTTTTCTCTTTGCTCAACAGCTACACCGACGCCAAATCAGAACCCTGGCCTTATTTTATATATATAAGTTGACTTTTTATGGCTTGTGACACTATTGGAACCCAAAAAGTCTATTTGTACCTCGAAGTTCCCCACAGCACATGACCCTCTTTTTATTACCTTCCCCACGGCCAAAAAGTCTATTTGTACCTCGAAGTTCCCCACAGCACATGACCCTCTTTTATTACCTTCCCCATTCTGACTAGCCTCAGTGGGAGCCAGCTCCGTGTCTCCTGGCCTCGGTGGGAGCCAGCTCTGTGTCTCCGTATGTTTCCTTCCCACTGTGCCCCTTCACGGTTTAGTGCTGAGGGTGGACTCCAGGGTGTGCTGTGCTTTAGTGTATGGACCCAAAACTGCAGCACATGGGCTCTGTGCACAGACCATCCTTTCTCTGTTCTCCGGCTTAGGCAGCCAGAGCCCCTCCTAGTTCTCAGACTGCCCTCAACTTGACGTTCCATGGCTCCTTTGGCACACACAGAGACATGGGGTATAAAAGCTTTCTCCTCAGATCACGTGGCCAGAGTCTCCCTGATGTGGGGGCTCCCTGATCTCCCCAGGTTCTCACCAGTTCAGAGTCTCCCTGACAGGGAGCACCAAGGTAACCTCTCCATGTGTCTCCCTCATCTGGATGCAGCTAACTGACTGGTTAGGAATTCATGAGCTCTGCCCTGCCAGTGGAGAGTGCTGCCTCCTCTACTTGTCTTCAGTTTTTGATATTGACATTCTTTCCAGGTTGTATTTCTCTCTGCTCTCTCTTTGGGTTCTGATTTGGCTGTAGATCCCTCAGAGCGTGAGAGGTCCTGACACTCAGACTCCTGAAGGGTGTGAGTCAGTGTATGCACAGGAGTGGGACATTTCCCACTGTTCCTCTACAAAAGCTGTAGAAATAGAGAAAATACAGCCAATTAAAATATTCTGTAAGCAATATATTTATAGATTTCCAGAACAAACACAGGTTTCAGGATCTACAGATGATACATGGAGGGATTTTTTTAAAATCCTGAATAACTCTAAAAATGTCCCTAAGTTGTAGACACTGGAAACATTTTCCAGTCAGACTGTGTCCCTCTCAGCTGTGTTCTCACCCAGGGTGTCCGGAGGACAGACTATCCCTGGGTATACACTGTGACAATGCCTGGACCTCAGGATCAGACCACGCTACACAACATAAAACAAAGATACTGGGCACAGGCTCTCTGCTAACAGCGGCTTGGGGGATAGCAACACTTTGGTATACAATCTGTGTTAGTGATAGATTTCCCCCCATGTCAAACATGCTTCCTGAGAATAATAAAAATGTGTTCAATATAGAAAGGCTCAGAAGAGCAGATCTGCCCTACTGAGCAAGGAGGGCCCACATGGAGACGAACAACCATCCCTAACTCCAGTTCCAGAGGATCTGACGCCCTCTTCGGGCCTCTGTGAGCACATGGTGCACTTGCATACATGCAGGCAAAACACTCACAAATGTAAAATAAAAATAAATAAATGTTTTAAATCTAAAAAGAACATATCAGTGTAGACTCCATAACATCAAACAGTCGCGAGAAATGAAACCGGAGGCTAGTGTAGACTAGATGTGAAACTGCCTTGGGAGACACACACGGAACACATTCCATGCAGTGAGTTTCTTATGGAAGGAAATAGTAACCAGGTTCTCAGAGCTAACCCCTCTTCAAAAACTATAGCTAAGAGGAAAATTAGAACAAACATCAGAAAATACGCTCCATGAAATCTACCAATAACCGTGGTAGAGTATATCTCTCAAAATAACTGGCTCTACAATAAAAATTTGGGAGACATATAAATGGTTCATTCTGCTGTCTATAAAATTTGCTGTCAAAATTACATATTCGTATCTGGTAGAACCCTGTAAGGAATTAACAAAATAGACATAGATAATCTGCATTTCTGGTCAATTTGTTCTACAGCGTGTGAAGGAGCTGATACCCTACCGCAAAGTGGGAAAAGGGAAATAAACCTTAACAGAAATAAAAATGGAGGCTACATTGTAAAAGGCATTTTGATAATGCCTAGTGAAAGAGTGAAACTATTTTATAACCTGGCCACTTCTGAGGGATCAAGTCCCAGCAATTTACCTTCTGGGAACATTTCTTAAGGATCTGAGGACAGGAATGAGGGTGAATTGTGAGCACTACTGACACGTCAGGAATCACTCAAATATTCAGAGAAGCTCAGTGCAGCATCACAGATTTCCAGGCAGTGAGAGACAAAAGGGCTGCATTGTGTCTACAAGCATCTGTGGCCACTTTATTTCCCAATGTAGAACAGTCTGGAGCGGGAGTAGATAAGAGGAAGGGACCCGGGCCACATTCTATTCTAGGCATAATTCGTTACTGCTAAAAATATAACACATGCTTATATGTGCTCATGAAAAAAAGAAAAGTATACTCAAAATGTGGCACAAACTAATTTGAGTACTTTTAGAATATTTGAGATTTTCACTTTCATACAATTAATATTTAAGTTAGTGAAGCCTTGAATTTGGAGTGTTTCTTGCGTTCTAATCAAGAGAAATATAATGTGAAATAGTAGAAGTTAACAGTAAAATAAAGCGTTCAATTCCTTTGCTTTATAAAATACTCCTGGGACACATTTCATGCCACTCCATCATGGATAGCTCACCCTCTAAACCCACCTCTCACTATCTGTGAGCCGTGGCGGATGCCAAGCTCACATCACATGTGCTGCGCAGGGCCTGTGTACGTGCCGCCCGTTCAGCTTCACCTCTGTGTGCATAGGAGCACAGAGGGGCTTTCCTGGAGGGCTGCAGTGATGCAGCGGTCACCTGTTTGGGTCCACATGGATGTGGTCACACAAGTACCTCACTGCCTCGGAGCAGACAGCAGCAGCAAACCCCCTTCATTCTAGGACACATGTTGGTAGGTCTTTTGTTGAATTTGCTTCCCTGAGGCTGTAATTAAACATGGACCAAGAAAGACCTACTTGGGGGGGGGAAGGGATTTATTTCATCTTACGCTTCCAAGTGATAGCTCATCATTGAGGGAGGCTAAGGTAGGAACCTGGAGGCAGGAACTGAAGCAGAGACCACAGCAGAATACCGCTCACTGGCTTGCTTCTTCTGGCTTGCTCAGTTACTTTTCTACCTACAGCCCAGGCTCACCTGCCCAGGGATGGCACTGCCCACAGTGGACTGGGCCCTCCTACATCAGTTAGTAATTAAGGAAATGCCACACAGACTTGGTCACAAGCTGGTCTGATGGAGGAAAATCCTCAACTGCGGCTCCCTCTTCTTAGGTGGGTGGAGTTGACAACCAAAGGTAGGTCAGCAGATAATTTGGGTTTCAGATGTAAGGCTTGCACTTCCTTGGATTTAAAACAATTACCCATCTTCCATCCCTCTTAATACTAATTTTACTTCCTCTCCTTACATAAGCCACTGGCTAGAACCCCACACGGAATTCCCATGGCTCTTCTCTGTCTTGTAGGGAAAGCCTGAGACTTTCCCAACCTCACCATTGTTATGAAGGTGCCTGCCAGCATCCTCTTCTGTCCCTGTGTGCCTGAGAATCCCGGAGAGCACCCACCGCTCGCCCCCATCTACTAGGAAAGCAGTCACATTGGGGTACAAGCTTACCTCACTGGGAGCCTTTCATCAGCCACAAACCCTTTCCCATGACTAGTATTCTAAGCTGGATGGGCCGCAGCCTCATGCTTATTTTGTTTTGTTTACAAAGGTCTACATGTTTGAAAATACCAACACTATACAATGTGTTTAATATTTCTTGACAGCAAAGAAAAGAAATGCTTGGGTCACATAAAATGAGTATTTCAATTCAAAGAACCAAACACACTCTTGTAAATTACACTTGTTTGCTCTCGCACAGCAAGGTGTAATTTTTTTCTGGTTTTTCTTAATCTTCTCTTAAAACTTGAATGTTTCCGTCTCACCCTATTGCACCAGGCTGATGGCTAGACAGACTATTTCGGACCAGCATTTGCTCACTTCCAGTGTGTTTTGACTGCTTTTATTTCCATCAGGATTCTTCACTTGTATGCTGTTTGTTTTGTTTGACGTGGACCACAGAGAGTCACAGTTTATTCTTGAGCCAATTATGAGTGACAATGGCCAGGGAACACAGGTTCACATTGCCCCAAATAACATGCTCCAACATGGAAGAGGTTTGGTTAAATTTCTGTAATTACAGAGCAAAAGAAAGTCATAAATCAAGGCATTTTTCATCCGGCAGGGGGCACAGCAAAGGGGGGAAATCCGTGCTGAGGCTTCAGTCAGAATCTGACAATAGTCTTAGCTCTGGGGTTGGTGGAAGCTAGAGGTCTGCTAATACCTTTCAAAAGTTTCCAGCCAGGCATGGTCATGGGAGTGGTGGTGCATACCTTTAATCCCAACACAGAGGCAGGGAGATCTCTGTGAGACTGAGGTCAGCCTGGTGTACACAGTGAGTTCCAGGCTAACTGTGGCAACAGGGAAACCCCGTCTCAAAAAGACCAAGATAAAAAAATTTCAAGTGACAGTCACAAGGATATCAGGTCACACACAGGGGTGGGACGTGGGCGACTATTAAGGCAACTAAAGAGAGCCCATGACGTGACTTCAAATCCACAACATTCCAACTCTCCATAATCATGAACGTTCCAATCAATGTGTAGAGTCATTGACATTTGGTTTTTTTCCAGGAATTTCAGTTTATAGCTGTCTTGCTTTTTTCGAATGACTTACTTGTGACTTCTATTGATTAAGAGTTGTGTCTCTGAATGGCAATTCTGACCCACTTGGAAAATAATTATAAACTTCGGTTCAGCATTCACTATAGCACTGGTGCAGTTCTGTCCTCAGTCCAGTTGTCAGCTGAGGGATCAGAAGGGACGTCACTAGGGACCACAGAAAGGAGGCTCTTGGCCCCACAGTGCCTGTCTCCAAGCCCCTCATGCCCTACCCTACTCTTACAGCTCCATGTGCTTCTCTTTGTAGAAATCTCCTTTTTCCTTCATGTTTGGGGCTGTTCCTTAGCTGCTCACATAGCTCTCCTGTCTTTGTCCTCGTACAGCTGTCTGCCTTGAACTCTGATTTGGTTTTGTAATCGGAAGAACAGTGCTTGTGCCCCTTCAGTTTTTCAGGGGAAATCAAGGAATGCGATGGTTATGGATTCTGTTTCAACATCCAGGCAACGGGCAGCTCTGGTGAGCTCAACCCTGCTCACTAACAGACTTTCAGCTATTGTCATTAGACTTTCTCCCTGGCCTCTTTCTCCCTGAGTCATCTGGAGGTAAGAAATCCTGCAACTGAAGAAATGAATTCTGTCCACTCTGTAGTCGTCCGTCATACCATCTTGTAAGGATGAGACATAAAGGCAGAAGCTATAGCTCCGCCCAGCACTGTAATGACAGAAGTCCCTCCTGTGTGTGGAAGGCATAGGGAGCTTGAGTCATGTGACTACAATGGAGCAAAGGGCAGGAACAGGACAGAACACGCCTGTACTGTCTCAAACAAGAATTCACCCCTTCCCTGTCTGCTGGTGAGACACCCACGCATTCTAGCTATCAGCACTAACATAACAGCAAAGGTGCCTCTGCTACTTGGAGATCACCCTAAGCACCCAGAGCCCCGAAGGTGTGGGAAAGGGACATGACACAGTTGTAAGACCCCAAGACTGAGGCTCCTGATACAGGTCAACAGGGCAGGAAGATCCCAAATATCAGGAACAAGGGAATGGAATTGCGAGGGACTGAATTCCTAATAAGCAAGCAAGGTCACTGAGAAGTAACAGGGATGGGAAACCTCCATCCTCCATGTGGTCTGGCAGGAAGGCCTTATGTTTACCTATTCCAAGGCCTCTTCATCTGACCTGCTTAGAGTTATGTAGCCCTGAATATCTCAGTTTGGGCATGTGACCTATTAGCCTTCTTTGTTTAAGTTGATCAATCCAAACTTAAAAGGAGGGAGCCAATAAAACCCTTAAAACCTAGGCCCTCCCCAGGGGATGCTGCATCTCTGTTTCTGGGTCCCCTTTTTTATGTGTATGAATGTGATTCTTCGCCTTTTAATAAAATCTGCTTGTGCTCTCCTCTGGTCTGATATTTTTTTTCTGCCTTCTAATTCTTTAATTGGCTGAGAAAATAAACCCAAACCCCTAGACCCCTAGATGGTGACAATCCTCAAACCCCTGCCAGTACCAGGACCAGTCTTCAGAGACATAGAACATCAGGGTGTTTAGGCCTAACTCAGTGACAGCAGCATGCTGGCTGAACTCAGCTGAGGAAGGAAGGCAGGAAGCGGAAGAGGGAGGAGGAGGAGGGACGCAGGGCACAATGGATGGAAATGAGATCTGCAGTGAAGGAAGGCCAGGCCCTCCAAGCTCTCTCTCACTCCCTCACCACTGTGCAGGAGTTTCAGCTATTGTGAGGGAGGGTTAACTCCTCAACGTGCTCGCAAATACCTGAACAAATGTTGCTAAAATTCCTTCTGGGAGGCGCAAACAATGTCCATCCCCCTCCTCCCTCGGACCTTCTGACAAAGTGAGATACGATTCTGCCAAACTGCAGTTTGGGAAACCAGCAAGATTATTAGGCTTCCTTACAGAGCAGTGGGTAAGGGGTTTCTTACAGGAGTGTTGGTGCCCCCTCCCCAAGGCCACACAGGAAAGTCTCCAACCAGACACAGATTGTGACTTCCCAACAGCCATAGGAAAAGGCAAGAGAGTAGGTCCCTATGGGCTGCCTCAGCTCAGGTAGGTGCCCTTAGTCCCTCCCCCTGACTGGCTGGTTGGGAGGTGTAGCTACAACAGTCAGGTTTGTGATGATCCTAAGCAGGCAGGTGCAGCCTAGCTTGGGAAGAGGGTGTCTGTCCATCACGTGGCATGCAGAGAACAGCCTTATGCTACAACAGGACAAAAGGAAATGCAGACCAGAGGTTTGTTTAGTGAACAGAAATAGAAGCAACACGGGCCTAGCTTCCCCGTACACATCTTAAAGAGGCAGCCGGAGACAGAAACGAAATTGCTTCATCATTTCATCCATTGAATCCTCATTAATTATAGCTAAGATCACTTAGTATTTCAACCTTTGTAGTCTTAACACTGCATTGTGTCTCCAAAAGTTTAAATTTGCTCACATTACCGAAGTCTGAACCAATAACCCAAGAGCAGCAGGTTGTCTGTGAGTGGTATGTTAGTCTCTTTTAACCACTGTGACAAAATGCCCAACAGCAGTGTGAAGAGGAAAGGCTGATTTAGGCTCAGGGCTCCAGGAGCCTCTGTCCATGCTCACTAAGCTCTGTTGTTTCCCCGTCTTAATGAGGCAGAACATCTTAGCATGAAGCACTACTTCTCACTTCATGGTGGGGAGGAAGTAGAGAGGAGCCAGGGGCAGGGAAGAGACGGACACACCCGGTGAGCTACTTCCTGAAGTCAGGCCCCACTAGTCCTCTCCATCCTGGTCTAGCACAGCAGGAGATTCCTCACCCTACTGTGGACAAAGACTTGACCTTAAAACAATGAAAAGTAGACCTAATCATGATGAAAACTCACCCTTGTTGATCATGGGATTTTTTTTTTAACTTAAGGAAATCAGAAGTATAATTTATTAGTCTATTTCCAGCTGCAACATATAAGGTGGATGACTCCTCAGAGCCCTGTGCTCCACAAATTGCCCTTCATCAGCTGAGAAGGGAGCTATAGAGCAGACGACGGTGGGTCGGGTTATTTAAGAACAATAATCTATATTCACCACGTAGCTTATAATTCAGGGTGAAATGTTGGGAGCACAGTTCCAGTGATGGCCCCAAATATAAACATGTTGAAGTTTGTCAAGAATTGTGAAAAGAAGGTAAAAACTGAAAAAGAGGAAGAGGTTCAGAGAGCTCCGGTGGAGCCCCGTAGCCCTCATTACTACGTTGTGACCATCGAACACAAATCAATGAAATGTAATGTCTTCAGAGTATTGACTCCTTTAGGTTGACGCTGTTGAACTCTGCCGTATAAGACATGTTCACACAGGCGACACAATGACAAATACACAGCAAACACTAGAGAGAAAAACACCACTCAATTATTAAATTCTCACAGAAGGAAAATTTATGAGCTTCTTTGCAGGGATTTGTCTTGTTTTTTAATCACCTGAGGCCATGTGTGTCCCTGTCAGCAATGTTATCAGTGACCAGGAGCTCATTAGTTCTGCGCTGTTTTTCTTCTTGGCATGAGACCGGCCCACTGGCAAGCCTGGTCTCCTAGCCGACCACATGACACTTGAAGCTAATTGCAAGCTTATGCCTCAGCCTCACTCAAATCAAAACAGCTCTGTCTCCCGGTTTTCCCCAGGAAAAGAATGCTCCTTTTTCTTTAATAAAGTCATAGGAGCAAATGTCTTCCTGTTAGCCTTGGGCTTAATGTGCTTTCCCTGAGGCAGTAAGGGACTGACTGAAAAAGCAAAAGTGTGTCTCCAAGAGGGAGGAGAATCATCCCCCTGGAACAGACCACGGGGCAGCCCAGCCACATGGTGCCCCCATTCCTGAGGAGCAGCGCTGTGGGCCCCTCAGCAGTCTGTGGGAGCACCTGCCAGCACAGGGCTGTCCTTTCATCAGAACCCAGAACTTCAGTCCGAATGCTGCTCTTCCTCTTCCGACTGCCTTGATAGCTGTTTGTGTTGACCGTTTTAAATAGCGTATTTAAGTATTATCTTTTCTTACTTTGAATTGTTTGTATCTTACATAATCCATAAATACAAACATGGTGGTGCACACCTACAATCTCAGCACTCGAGAGGTGGAGGCAAGGTGATAGAGAGCTGGAGGCCAGCCTGGGCTACGTGTTGAGTTTGAAGCCAGCCTGGGCTATAGAATGAGCCAAGTTCTTAGAATACAAAACAAAAATCTAAATTAACTAATCAGACCATCAAAATATGTATCTTTAACTTATTCAGGGTTGTCTCTGACTGCATAAAATGGTTCCCATGAAAACAGAACCATTTAGTTTGATTTTCCTTAGAAACCTTGTGCTTCGGGAATTATCTTTTGGGAAACAGAGCCTTTAGTTTTTAGCCATCTCTCTATTCATTGACAGTAGACAGAAGCACTGTTGTTTTTATCCTTTAGCCAACTGTGTTACTGAACTAATGCATTTTGAATGTGAGCCTGAAGACTTTGTACTGTGCGAATGCCATGTCACTGCATGTCACCGTGCAGCCCACTCGCAACCCACTGTTCTCACAGCTCAGGGTCCAGTGTTGTCCTGAGCAGACTGTGGGACAGTCACCTGCAGGAAGGGGATTCATAACCTGCAGTAGTGACTGGCCTGCAGTGCTCTAATGATTCCAAAGACCATGTAACACATCTCCAGACTTTGGTCTGGAATGCCTTCTCAAGAACTTGTGGAATCATGAAGTTGAGAGACTGCCTCGTCAGGGCAGAGGGGTGACTGCCATATGAGGAGAATTGCTTCTCTGTGGACAGTGTCAGACACTGGGTCTTGCTCACATTGTCTACTTTGGAATCTTCTCCTCAGTAGGGATGCCAACCAATACACAAGCACCTCTTAGACTGACTGCACACTAATGACAGTGTCAGACACTGGGTCTTGCTCACATTGTCTACTTTGGAATCTTCTCAGTAGGGATGCCAACCAATGCACAAGCACCTCTTAGACTGACTGCACACTAACACCACAGCCCATCTTCACACTGGCCCTGGAATGACACAAACACAAAGCTGGTGCTGGGGACAATAATCCCAGCAACTGAGAATAAGAACCACAGACTCACAGTCTTCTTCCAACATCTGTGAAACTGGGGGGCTTGTTTGGAAAACTGTAGGCAGGGTGCACTGTCAGAACCTTCAAAATTCTTCAAAACCACACCAGGGGACCACAGAACCGTAGAGAACTTGATCACCTAAACTTGTCTTAGAGTAAAATACAAAGTTTTAAAGAGCAAGCCATTCACAGCAGGAACAGGAGCATTAAAATTCCATTTGTCTGCATCATCGGGGAGGGAACAGCATGGTGCAGGCTGCCTAGAAGCCAGGCAGTCTCAGGCTGGGTAACATGTCTGGGCAACATGACCATCTCTCCAGCCTCACAGCAACTAGACCTCAGTCACTCTCAATGTACTGTCAGAGAACAGAGGCTGTGCGGCACAGTTTCTCCCTAGATCCCCACGCAGAAGAAAGCAGGCTCTGCTTTTCTGGGGAAGACAGATTAGAGCCACATACTGTTAGAAACAAGTGCATTGACTTTGATGGGTTACTAGAGACTGGGCACGGACTCAGCTGGGACTCAGAGGCTCCTGGGGTGCAGGCTTGAAGGCAGCACACTTTACTGTGTTTGAACCTCTGGCATCCTGACCTGTCCTCAGAGTGAAGAACTAAGGACCAGCCCCTCCCTGGTCTGGCATAGGTTGAAGACAGATTGTAGGATATTACCACTGTCTTCACAAAAGGATTGCTATCCGTGGGAAGACTGTGGTGGAGCCTAGTACAAGGCTGGGATGTGCCTCATCCTGGTCCCGTCTGGCCTCAGTGTCCTATCTGCAAGGGAAGGAAGTAAAACAAGAGAAGTATGTGTGAAGGCAAAGGGCCAGACACACAAACATGGAGAGACAGACATATACAGAGGGAAAGAATGCCTGTTCTGCCTTCACACACACACACACACACACACACACACACAGGACAAAACAAACAGGTAAAGGGAAAAAATGTGTGCTCTGCCTCTCTTTTGGCACATGTACTGTCATTGCCAGAATAATCATATGGTGACAGAGGGCTGCAGGTGACAGAGCTGGAAGACAGAAAGAATGCAAGGGAGACACTGAGCATGCTTTGTTAAGAAGAACTTGCACGAGATGTGGAACAGAAAGTGTTATGTAACCAGGAACGAGTTAACAACCTAAGTCCTGGGGTCTGTTTGTTCTCAGGTGAGCTGGAAGACAGAAAGAATGCAAGGGAGACACTGAGCATGCTTTGTTAAGAGGAACTTGCACGAGATGTGGAACAGAAAGTATTATGTAACCAGGAACAAGTTAACAACCCAAGTCCTGGGGTCTGTTTGTTCTCAGGTAGAAATCACAGGTAGGTTTGGAATAGCATCTTCTAGTGCCAAAGGCTTGTGGGCTGCACTGCAGACTCAGAGGCTTGGCACCCCAAGCCCTATGAGCTCCAGCTATGGCTCCAGGATATAGATGCCATAAGCTTAATAGCTAGTTCTAGGTGCTCAAGTTAGAGACTTGCTGCCCTGGGCTGGGACTGACAGACCTCCAGCACTCAGTAGCCAGTGTAAATCCTGACTCTCTGCAGCAGCAGGTGGCAGCACTGCTCTGTCTCAGCTCTCAGACTTTAAACATCAGGACCCTCACCTCCTAAGGATCGCCAGTTGTCTGGAATTCTCCCAAAGAGCAGGGCTGACAGTCTCTTGGGCTCTGAAAGCTCTCAGTTTGGGGATCGAATGGGAATACTGAGGCAGATTATCATTTTGGGGGTAGAGGTTTATTGGAACAGTTATTAACCCTGTAGACAGACAGACAGACAGACAGCAGCATGGCAGGGGCTCTGAGGAAAGTTGAGATCCATCTAGCAGACTGGGGGTCCTTTTAATAGGATTTAGAGGAATGGGGGAGGCTCTATGCCATGTGCCTGATGAATAGTCTATAGGATGCACTTGCATGCACGTTCTCTGATTCCTAGGTGGCAGGGGAAAGGAAAGAGTATTGTCTGTGTCTGATATGCAGAATCAGCTGGCAAGATAAGATGTTAATCAGCTGGGAGGATGAGGTGTGAATCAGCTGGGAGTGTGAGGTGTGAATCAACAGAGAGTGTGAGATGTAACACAGCTGGTAGGGTGTCATGTGAATCAGCTGGAAGGTGAGGTGTGCCTCAGCTGGGAGGGTGAGGTGCATCAGCTGGAGGGTGAGGTGTGAATCAGCTGGAGGGTGAGGTATAAATCAGCTGGAAGGTGAGGTGTGCCTCAGCTGGGAGGGTGAGGTGTGCATCAGCTGGAGGGTGAGGTGTGAATCAGCTGAGAGGGTGAGGTGTGCAATAGCTGCAGGGCTTGACCCAAGCTTGGGTTGGTCTGGGGTCTAACAGACTCTTCACAGCCATACACAGCCAACTTTCCATCTTCTTTCTCATTCTCTGTACTTCCACTGCCTTTCCTCATCTCCGTTGCCTCCACTTCTTAAAGTTTCTGGCCTTGACCATTCTTCGGGACACTCCATCCATCTTTACCCTCGTGTTGTTACAGAAAGAAGATGCAGAGAATAACTCAGGCTTAGACTAAGTAAAGAATTACATTAAAGGCATCAAAACTTACAGACTTTACCACTGAGGATGCCTTGACCATTCTTCGGGACACTCCATCCATCTTTACCCTCGTGTTGTTACTTAACCATCACTGGCATCTCCACTTCCTATCTGTAACTCAAGCCTCCTCAATTGTAAATTACGGAAAGAAGATGCAGAGAATAACTCAGGCTTAGACTAAGTACAGAATTACATTAAAGGCATCAAAACTTACAGACTTTACCACTGAGGGCAATAAAGTGCAGATGGCATGCTGGTCTCAAGCCATGCTAATAACTGACAAAGTCATGACTTGAAAGAGGACCTCCGTGCTTTCGTGCTGCTCCTACTCCAGCTCTGCCATCTCTTTTGCCCCCCTCTGTGTGTGACCACAGTAATCTCGGCAGTGAAGCCCTTTCCTTACTACGATAAAGTTGGTCCCCCCAAAAGAAAAGTAGCCAAGTTGCATTGAGCTTGTTTCAGAGCAGAGGCTGGTTACAGCAGTTCGATCATCTGACAGTGCTGACCCTCAGGCTCCAGGACTCCACGCCTTTTCCTGTGGCTATAGCCTCACATAGCACCTCAAGACTCAATGCTGCTCTGCTGATGACGCAGAGTGAGACCCCAGGGCTGTCATCAGATTATTTACATCACTGCTCATTCTAAAACCCTAAAACACAAGATGAAAATCTCCATATCTAGAAATAAAATATTTCCCTTGTTGTGATGGGGCTTTACAGGAATTTAAAACAATCTCGTTTGTTAGAACAATTTTGTCATTTCTTTGGATCTTTTTCAATACTTAGAAGCATTGTTACAAAAGATGATTTCAAATCTAGAATAAAAGGGTATTTTTTCAGCTTCTTCCTCATTTTTCTCTCGTTTTCCTACACTGAAATGTAACGGGCACAGGTTCTCGTTATTTAGACACAAGCTTGGTGTTTAGTAGCTATGGCACACACCATAAAAACACTATACACTAGAACATGTGCACGATCTGGCAAAGCAAAGCATAGAAATATCTCCACTTTGCCTCTGTCTAATTCTTATGATTGATGGTGAGTCAAGGAAAGAGAACCAGGCTGGACTGTGTCCTGACTCAGAGAGGAGAGAGGATAAGGGAGAAGATCTTCACAGGTGGAATTATTTCCTAGTTATTCCCAAACATGGTTCCTCAAACTTCTAACAGGTTTTGTTAAGTAGAAATTTCTCAGAATCAGGTTTTCTTTAGAATCAATTATTTATAAACCTCCTTCTTCATTAAGCAGAACCTTAATGTTTGTGACTTTTCTTGGAGATGTGCAAGCAAACAATCACTCCTCCCAGACAGGACAGAACAAAGAAGCAATTCCATTCAAGTCCAACTTAGTGAACTGGTGAGTTTATTGCGGTTACAGAAGCAAGAGTGATCCAGGCAGCTACATCACTCAAGCCCATCCAAACATGGGTAGCAGCTTCAGACAGCTGGATCAGCGAGTCCCCCGACACATCCTGCAGGCAGCTCCAGCAGTCTTTTCTTAGCACTTGCTTACTTTCATAATCTTGGGGACAAACTTCCTGTGTCTTGTAACGTTCTGAGTGTCCACAGACTTACAGGTTTGGTTAGCACCCTGGGTCTCATGAGCTCCATTCCAGCTTTAGAAAGGAGTGGTTTAATTCGGAGTAAAAGCTCCACAAAACTTATGAATAAAGAAATTTTCTTCTTTGAATTGTATTCTAGTACAGGACTGGACCAGGTTTCCCCAAAGAATGTTTAATGAATTAGTGCATGGCTGTTGTTCTGGAAGCTTCAGTTATCAACTTGACACACCTGGGAAGAGGGAGCCTCAATAGAGGAGTGGCTTCCCTCAGATCGGCCTGTGGGCATCTCTATGAGGCACGTTTTTAATTTCTGGTTGATATGGAAGGACCCAGCCCAAGGAGGGTGATGCTACCCTTAGGCAGGTGTGTGTGCAAGGTGTAAGAAAATCAGGTGAACAAGCCAGGAGAAGAAAGGCAGTAAGCAGCACTTCTTATGGTCTTCCGTTTCTGCCTGTAGACTCCAAAGCTTCTTGCTGACTTTCCTCAAAGATGGACTGTGCCTTGGAAGTGTAAGATGAAATACAATCTTTCCACTCCAAGTTGGTTTTGGTCAGTGTTTTATCACAGCAAGAGAAAAGCAAATTAAACAGCAGTCTAGACTCACTGAGACCTCTGGTGTTTAAATAAACTGCACTACACAGCCTTGCACAGATTGCAGATGAGACTGTGGCATTTTTTTAATCTTTCTCCCAACAGGCTTTGCTCCAGGGGAAGCCTTGTTCAAGTCTCCAAGGGAAACTTACCACCTTCCAATTGATGTTCAAATGAGTTTTGCATGTTTCTTTGGGTAAGTTTTTAAAAGTTGTGTGTAAAAAGATTAAAACTGTGGTCTTGCCAAGCCTATAATGCCAGCATTTGGGGAGATGAGAGCAGGGAATTGTGAGGTCAAGCCTCCTACATAGAATTTGAACACAACTTGCACTGTATAGCCAGATTCTACCTCAAAATAAAAACAATAATAACAAATTTGTTACTCTTCTATTTTCAAAATGATTGTTTTTAAAATGGTAAACATGGGTTGCAGTGTCAGCCAGCTTGGTTCGCTTTTGCAGCTTTAAGCTACCAGCTCTGAGGACTTCTGCCGTGGAGAGGCCCCTCCCACAGCTCTTGGTATGCGGATGGGAACAAAGACGTGGGGGCAGCTGGGGGTTTTATCCGCCTTGCACTATGCAAAAAGAGGCTCAGTCTCTAAAGTAAAACAGAAACAATACGGGGAGGCCGCCCAGAAGTGGAAACATTCTGGTCCCTCAGGAGAAACCGGAGCACTGTCAAAACCATCTCAGGGAAAGAAATCAGGCAGGCGCACCTGTTTCTCCTGGGGTCGGCACCACCGTCTGCACAGCATCACATGACAGGATGAGACTTCTTGGGATGTGAAGAGCCTCGGGAGGCCTGGACTGAGCTCTGCTTCTTACTACAGACTCTACGTAAGCTGGCCTAGGGGGCCAACAGTTCTCGGAGCTAGTCAGCCCAGCTCTGGTCTGTGTGACCCTACATACTTGATGTGGACGTCAGTGCTTGGACTTCGAGATGTTTTGTGCTTTTGACCCCTTCCTGTGCAGCCTCATCAAGTTGGCCACTGTTGCGTAAGGCTGGCTATGAGGTCAGGCAGGAGGTGATATCAACGGGGATGAAAGCAGACTGAGGACTCTGTAAGCACCAAGTGACTTGTGCAAGGAGAAGTGAGCTGAACCAAGGGTCCATTGTTTCTGTGTCTCAGGAAGATTTCTTCAGTAATCTCCAACTCAGAATTACACAGAAAACCCTGAAATCTCTGCCTGACAATAAACAACAGATACCAATAAATCCATCAATAGGACAGGATACTAGAAGATTGTTGAAAGTACAAACAGAATTCGAAAAGCATCAGGATTAGAACTGTTAGGGTGAGCACTTGATTTGAACAAATGGTAAATATATTCATTCAGTCGATCAATCATTTCTTCATCCTTCACACATTTGCTAAAGTTCTACATTTCTTCATAAGCACTTACAAAAATGCATTAAAGATGCTTCCTAGTGTCCTACAAGAAAAAATAAGTATTTTAAAACTAAAAAGTAAAAGCAATTCCAAATAATAACTCAACATGTATCCAGACCTGAAGGCAAACTGACCACTGTGAGGTCTCACAGGAGAGCGTCTAGATGACCTTTGGTTTGGCTGAGGCTTTTGAGACACAGATTTTGGTAGCAAACCCGTCTCTATGCTTGTCTCCAGAAGAGGTCAAAACAGCAGGGATGACTACACATGTGAAAGGATCACATGTGAGGGTTCGTCTTGGCTGTCAACCTGACTGGATCTGAAATCAAGCAGAACATAAGCCTTTGGGCACACCTGTGGGGGCCTTTCTTGATCAGATTATTTGAAGCAGAAAAGACACACCCTGCACGTGGGTGGCATCTTCTAGTGGCAGCCCAGATAAAAGGACTTGGAAGAAGGAAACTGCTTTTTACCTGCTCACCTTCACACTCGCTGGCAAGTTCATCTGTTCTGTTGCTGTGGCATTCCTTTGGTGATATTAGAATGAACTACTTTGGGCTTCCAACATAGACTGAAGGCCAGCAGCTTTTCAGAACTCTATCCAGGTTGTCAGTGCCAGATCAGGGCTCCTGAGACATCCAGCTTTGTAGGCTGAACAACTACGAGTTTCTCTTCTTCTCTCCAGTGTAAGATGGTCATTGTTGGACTAAGGCCATATAGTGTAAGGCAATCTAATAAATCCCATGTATATATGAATATATATTCATTCTGTCAGTTCTGTTCCTCTAGAGAGTCCTGACCAACGCAGCCCTTTCTGTTGGCTTTTCCCAGTAAGAATCTGACTAGTTCTTCGTGAGTGACTAGGAGCTTTCAGGAAAACTAAGATTGTGTTTTGATCAAACTGTCCCCCTTTCCCTCACCTCTAACTACTGTCCTACCCCCACCCACTTTTCCATCCTAACTTAATACGTTTTATTTAACCCACCGAGTTCACTTAGTTCCTGTATGTGCACTGGTGTAGGGCCATCGACTGGGCCATGGTTAGTTTTTCAGGGTCACATTCCTGAGGAAAGCTGACTGTCCACCCCAGCAGCCCTCGTTGGAGAAGCTTCTTTTTGCAGTGGGTGAGGATTAATACAGAGACGCACAACTGGTCAACATGGAGAGGATAAGAGACTGTGGAATGCTCATGTCTACATAGGACACCTGTATCACACCCCTTCCCCAAGGCTCAGGATCACCTGGGAAGAGGTGGCAGAAAGATTGTAAGAGACAGAGGTAGTGGACATCTGTAGAGAAACACTATTTGTTGGGCCTGACAGGCCCTTTGACACAGGAACTCTCAGTGACTGTGACTGCAAGGATAATCCCAGCACAGATGTGGGAGGGGCTCACAAAGTCCCCAACCTTAGCTGAGGCAATATTGGCAGTTTGGAAGACTTAAAGTCCAGTATGCCACAAATGCAAATGAATGTATAATGGTCCCCACACATTCTAATAAAAAGCCGAATGCTGTAGGGACAGCTAAGAAAACAGCTACATGATGTGAAATAAATGAGCGTTACTCTTCTTAGACTTAAAGCCACTGAGTTGGCTGAGACACAGTGCTGGGTGGTAAAAACCTTAGCGGGTTTATATCTGACATTCATGTTTCACTCCACAAAGCAGAGCTGAGGTTGTGCGTGGCTGTGAGGTACAGGGTTCTGTGAGTCAGGCCTCTGCTTTCCCAGTTGAGAGCATATACAACTGCCCTCTGAATGTCAAGCTTGGTTGCACCCACTTGCTTAGGATCCTCACAAACAGATGTGACTGTTGATGCTCCACAAGAAAGGAGGGGCTAGGAGAGTCAGTCACACCTCCCAGCCAACCAGTCTGCCCCAGTTGCACAAAGGGAGGGACTAAGGGACCTAAGTAGAAAACAGGAACCACGCTCTCTCCCCATTTTGTGGGACTGCCTGGAGGTCACAGGATCCATGCTTGGGTGTGGACTTTCCAGCAAGCCGTTTAAATGGGGGGGGGGGGCACTCTTCTCTAAATAACCCCTCACCAACTGCTCAGTTAGTAAGCCCAATAAACTCACTAGGATTTTCCAAACTGTGGCTTGGAGAATTCATACCTCAGTTTGTTGTAGAACAGAGGGAGGAGGCACCCGATGGCATTTACGCCTCCCAGAAGGAATTTTAGCAACACATACCTTATCATCCAGAGCCTCAAACTTAGGTGGACATGAAGCCAACCAGCCAAACAGTTGTGGCTGCCTACATCAGAGCTTCCTGCTGTGGAAAACATTCCACCAGCCTGTATAGGAAATGTAGTTCCTTACCCAGCAGCCTCTGGAGTCATTTATTTGATTTAAAGTGACTTCATCTGAATTTTAGGTGTAAAATATTCTTTGTAGTTTTGTGGAATCAAAGGGCATAATGAAAATAATAAGTGTCCTGATTTTAAAAAAAAATAGGCCAGTGATCAGTTGATGAAGTGGGTGTGTCAGCAGGAGTTTCTTTTTTCATGCACCACCGGGTTCTGCATGGACAGAGATTCGGTAGATGGAATCAGACCTAAGACTGGGAAGCTGATGGCCTCCGTGATCTATCATCGGCAAGGGGTAAAATTTCATTCCACACTGGAATACCTGAGAACCAGAGATTCCTGAGGTCAGGACACGGGGGAGGTGTCAGGTCAAAGATGAAGGTGGGGTGAGGAGGATTCGCCAGTCCATTACCTTTTGTCCTGTGTAGGCCCTCAGGGGTTGGAAAATATCTATTCACACTGCAGAGGGTGATCTGTGTTATTTAGTCCGCTGGTCCAACTGCTAATCTTTCAGAAACACACTCACAGACACACCCTGAAGGTGGGGTGAGGAGGATTCGCCAGTCCATTACCTTTTGTCCTGTGTAGAAATATCTATTCACACTGCAGAGGGTGATCTATGTTATTTAGTCCGCTGGTCCAACTGCTAATCTTTCAGAAACACACTCACAGACACACCCAGAAATAACTACCAACCAGCTGTGTGGGCATCCCTAGCCCAGCCAGGTTGACAGGTAAGATCAGCAGTCACAAGGACAATGACCAGAGTGTTCTTCTTGAGCCTGGACTCGTTTTCAGACACAGAAAGAAGCAGCCCAGTAGGACAAATCCTTCTTACTGTCCTTAAAGAACTAAGGACACAGGGGATGAAGCAAGCACTCTAACAAATGAGAGCAAGCATCACACGATGTCCTCACCCAGCTCTGAGAGCCAAGCACTGCTACGGCACGTGGGGTTGCCACACACGGGAGAGGCTTCATGTTGAAATGGGGAGAAAGAACGTCCCCTAGAGGGTTCTTAGTCTCATTCATAAAAGAATTTAAAAATGGACCCAAATGGAAGCTTTTACAATTTTATTAGACTTTTAAAGAAAAATCCTCAAGGCAGGCGAGCTGGTGATCTTGGCAGCTGCCTTGAGGAGGAGAATGGAAGGGAGAAGGGAAGAGAGCCACGGAGCCACGCAGGGTTAGAGCCTATGTGGAGGTCAGACACGTGGCTGGCAGTCACATGCTAGGAGAAGGAAGCTTTAGAGAAAAAGTGAAGAACTAAAAGATGCTGGGGCGGCCGTAAGGAAAGCATGTTTAGAAAGAAAGCCATGAAGAAGGAAAGGACACATTATGTTTTTCCAAAGAATTCAGAAAAGTGGACAGACTTACAGACAACATGACTGTCCTGGTCCAGAAGTTCTCTGGTAGGAGCCTGGGATTCAGGCAGGAAAAATTATCTATCTCATTAATGCACTATGTATTCCTCCCCTCTAATTAGCATAACTTAAGGTGAACCTCCCTTCCTTGGGGTGGTCCTATGACCAGATGATTGACACTGGAAAGTTAGGTATTCCAACAGATAGAGATTTTACAGTCTTGACCAGCTAATTTTATGGGGCTTTTTGCTGCTCTAACAATATGGCACACATGGCCCTGAGGCTCACTAAGAGCTGTTTGTAGGCACAGTGTGTTAGTGTGCAATGAAGAGCTTTAAGCAAGAATTTTCTGGTTTTCTTCACCCATCTGATTACAACAACACACACACACACACACACACACACACACACACACACACATATTTGAGACAAGGTCTCATGCATCCCAGGCTGGCTCACTGTAATTAACCCTGAGCTTCTGATCTGCCTCTAACCCCTGACTGCTGAGTTTTCAGTCATGTGCCTCCATACCCAGTTCCTGTGGCTGCAGATGAAACTCAGAGCTTCGTGCCTGACAGGTGAACAATGAGGTACATTTCCAGCCCTCGGACCAGGACTTTTAACACTTGGATACTTGTGTAGTAAGAAGTTTAACACTCTGAAACATTTCTGGATGATGATTGATCAAGTAAAACCAGTTTTCTTATTTTCAATCAATAAGACCATGGTTTCTGATTAAGAAGTAGATGTTGCACCTGCTAAAGTACCATCCAAGCATTTGTGTTTACGCCCATAGGTTAAGTTATTACAGCAGCTACTGTTTAGATGTTCTTGCTTCTTGCTGTTTGTGTTTTCATAGTGGATGGAATCCCACTGGAATGGGCCAACAGCCCATGGAAAACAGATGAGAGACCTGAAAGCTCAGTGCCTTCCCACGACGGGAGGAAGATCATCCCACACCCACCACCTCCTCCAAGGCTCAGGGACTTTTGAGGCAGAGGTTGGCAGAAAGAATGTAAGAGCCAGAGGAAGGGATGGAAGGTTAACTGGATGACACACAGGCCGAGAACATCAGGAGGCCCCTCTCTCACCATTTTGTGCAGCTGTTGGGAAGTCACAGGTTCTATATTTGAGCGTGGACTTCCACTGCAGCTGTAAATGGGGGAGCACACACTCTTCTGTAAATAAATCCCCACCCTATGCTCTGTTAGCAAGCCCAATAAACACATTAGGATTTTCAAAAGAATAAATTAAACAACGAAAATAATAAATAAATATCAAGAGCAAGATAATAAAAGAAGCAGACGTCACTTGGAGACAGACCAGGTAGTACAAACATGGCAGTAAAATGAACATTGTATGTCACAAACAGAAGCCTACGATATATACAATTGAGTTTGACATACTCGTGCATGGAAGACAGACAGTGGTCCAGCTGATGCCCAGTGAAAAAAGTTGGTTCATAAAACCAAACAATTGCCAAGTTGGAACAAAGAAAATTCATTTTCAAAGAAGTCTTTCCCATGCCATCAGCCCAACAGGCAGCAATCTGTGTCTGTGTTACTTCAATTTTTCCTGTAAAATTCATGAATCTAACTCCAATTTCATATTTCAAAGGTATTCGATACTTAAGAGTTTTGCCTGTGTTGAAACAAATTCACACCAGCCCCTCATGCCCCACCACATCGTCCCGGCTCCACGCAGAAACAGAACTTTAATGAACAATGAATTTAATGTTGTGTAGACACCTCCTTTTATGGAGTAAAAGGACACATTTATCAGATAGAAAAAGAACCACAAATAACACAGGAGCCTAACTTCCCTTATTTCAGCTTCCCTGAGGGCGTATGATAGTGCCACACTATCAAGGGCTTTAAAAGCATATGGTGTTTCTCTGAGGTGAGAACATGAGGAGGGTCCTGGACCAGCTGTCTCCTCAGAGCGAAGAGTTCAAGGTTATTGTACCCAGGCTTCCCCCTTGATGAGGGGACCGTTGGGCAGGACCCACAGCAGGGGCGAGTGCTCTGGAAGCAGAGCTACGGCGGCATCTGTTGCTCCTGCTGGATACCTGCCTGCTCTGCTCTACAAGTTACTTTTCTGTTGCTGTGACAAAACACCAACGGCCAAGGCAGCTTACAGAAGGAAGAGTCTATTTGGTTTACAGTTCCAGGGGGATAAGAGTCCATCATGGCAGGGAAGCATGGTGGCAGAGATGGTCAGTGCAGAAAGCTAAGCACTCACATCTTCAAGCAGTTATAGGGAACAGACAGAAACAGATGGGAACTGGATAGAGTTATATATCCTCAAAGTCCTCCCTCTGAGACATGCTCCATCCAGCATGGCCACACCTCCTAATGGTTCCATGACCCTACCCAACAGCACCATGAACTGATGACCAAGTGTGCAAAAGCCTGGAGCCTATGGGGGTCAGTCTCATTCATATTACCACACCCTGGAAAAGAAGCATGATCACTAGGTTAGAGAGGATGCTAAGTTTGAAGTATTTGAATTACCTCAGCAGAAGGACCAAAGCATACATGCGTGCTGAGGAGACACTGGAGACGTGGAAAAGGAGAGATGGGCACTCCAGAGCCAGCAAAGCACACAGAACGGGGGCAGGGAATGAACGCAAGTTTAAGTGAAACAAAGCGCCAAATGTCCACTGCACCAACAGGGACAAGTATTCAGAGGAGAGACGCCAGTCTCTGAAGTCACTTTGTAGCAATATTGGAAACAATGGAGTCCACAGAGCAGGGCCTCAGCACAGGGAAAAGGGAAAGAGTCAGACACTGTATGGTTTACACAGTGGGAATTTGTTGATGGGAGGTGGAGAGGGCCTCATCCTTCTCTATAACTTCACTGCAGAGTGCTGGAGGACCCTGTAGGCTGTCCTGCTCAGGGCATGGTCTCTTCATCTCTGCGATCAGGAGACTGTAGCCTGCCTGTCTCCTTCTCTCCCATCCCCACCCATCCCGTCTATCCAAACAGTGGTGGGTTTTATGTTTCCTATTTGTGAAGAACTTACTTTTTTTTTTTGTCTTTTTGAGACAGGGTCTGCCTTGTAGCCCCAGCTGTCCTGGAACTCATTATGTAGACCAGGCTGGCCTTGAACTCCACCTTCCTTTGCCTCCCGAGTGCTGGGATTAAAGGTGTGTGCCACCACGCCCGGCAAGAACTTACTTTTGCATTTTTAAAATGTTTTAAATACCATGACTCTTGAAATCATCTTTATTAGTAATGCATTGTAGGTCAGGGTCCCAGCAAGTAAATTCTGAGATGGAGAGGTGCACAGAGGGTTTAGTGGAACTCGGGACAAGAAGCTGCTGGGTGTGTAGCCAGCAGGAGCCATGGAATGGCCCTGGTCCTGTGCAGGTAGTGTCTCAGCTGAGCGCCCTGCAGAGGTCCTTCCTCCACTCTACAGCCTTCATGTATGTAGCTGCTCAGATGTGAAGACCACACTCAGCCACCATGACCCAAGCAGGAGCAGACTGAAGGGCCTCCACTCAGTGCTCCCTATGGGTAGGTTGAAGGTAGGTCAGAACAGGGGTCTGATGTACCAAGAGGAGCTGTACTCCAGCTTGGCAGCACCTAGATCCACTTGCTTCATGTGATAACTCTGGCCTCTGACAACGCATTCCAAGGCCACACCTGACCCTTTCTCCATCTCTACTAACCAAGCTTGGTGCCCTGGACCTTGCATGGCACTTGGGTCTGTTTCGGATGGCTTTCTGCAATCAGAATCTCCAAGGTTTTCAATAGATTCAACCGTTCCACTGTAAAATGCACTGATGTGTATCAAAGACATACTGTTGGGTGAAACTTCCTGTGACTGAAAAAAAATGACCTATTGTAAACTGTTTCGTCCTCTTCCTATCAGACTTGTGTGGAGAACAGTTCAGAGCTGACGGAATGAAAGACCCGGATGGGCCTGTCCCTTCCAAGACTCGTGTGCATTGGCACAGGGCACACTCAGGACAAGCCCACTTTCATAGCCATGATTGAGGCACAAAGAGGCCATGACAGCATATCATTTCCCTTCCACTCATCCCACACACATGACAATGGGAAGAAAAAGGTGATGAAGGAAGAGGAAATGACTGGTCAGGGAACAGAGGGGGAGTGTAACGTGCCTCCCCAGGTCAGGCTTGAGCCAACCCCTGCTCTCCAGGGCTTTAGAGAAGGTGCAAACTGGTGAACCTTGCCTGGGAGCTGCTGACCTCATGCTGTTTGGGGATTTGGAAAGTAAAACTTAAACATCTTATTCATCAGACTTAGGACAAGCAAAAAAGAAAAAGTAATTCCAGGCCAAGTGAGGTGGCTCAGAATGTAAAGACGCTGACCACTAAAGCTGATGACCCAAGTGAGTGCAAGCCTAGAACCCACATGGTGATCTTCCACACGTCCCCTGACTTCAACACAAAAGGCATGCACATGTGCCCTCCACATAATGAGTAGATAGACAATAAATAGAGAGATGATAGACGATAGGTAGATAGATAGATAGATGATAGATAGATAGATAGATAGATGATAGATAGATAGATAGATAGATAGATTTTGAATTCTTTAGTAGTGTTTACTGACATGCGGATTCAGAGCTTTTCTGTGGACAGTGATGAGCAGTCATATGGTAGCTAGAGATGATAGATAGATAGATGATAGCTAGATAGATAGATGATAGATAGATGATGATGATAGATAGATAGATAGATGACAGATAGATGATAAATAGATAGATAGATGATAGATAGATAGACAGATAGATGATAGATAGATAGATAGATGATAGGTAGATAGGTAGATAGGTAGATGATAGATAGATGATAGATAGATGATAGACAGACAGACAGATAGATAGATAGATAGATAGATAGATAGATAGATAGATAGATAGATAGATAGATGATAGAAGA
>NW_008335593.1:2091098-2120957 GCF_000622305.1 Nannospalax galili | reverse complement strand
GATAGATGATAGATAGATGATAGATAGATAGATAGATGATAGGTAGATAGACAGAGAGATGATAGATGATAGATAGATGATAGATGATAGGTAGATGATAGATAGATAGACAGATGATAGATGATAGGTAGATAGACAGATGATAGATAGATGATAGACAGATAGATGATAGATGATAGGTAGATGATAGATAGATAGATAGATAGATAGATAGATAGATAGATAGATAGATAGATAGATAGATAGATAGATAGATAGATAGATAGATAGATAGATAGATAGATAGATAGATAGATAGATAGATAGATAGATAGATAGATAGATAGATAGATAGATAGATAGATAGATAGATAGATAGATAGATGATAGATGATAGATAGATGATAGGTAGATGATAGATAGATAGATGATCGGTAGATAGATAAACAAGATGATAGATAGATGATAGGTAGATGATAGATAGATAGATAGATAGATGATTGGTAGATAGATAAACTTTCAACAGACTACTCAAAATGCTTTGTTTCAGGAATGCTCATGTATTAACGGTCTTGTTGCTACGACAAAATACCTCAGAGAAGCAGCCCAAGGAAGGAGGGGTTTGTTTTGGCTCACGGTTTGCGGAGGCAGGCATGGTTGAAGCTGGTTGTATCAAATCAAAGGTTGAGAAACAGAGAAAGAGATGAATACCGCTGCCCAGCTCATTTTCTCCTTTTCATTCAATCCCAGCCCGTGAAATTGTGCCGCATACAGTCCCATGGGCTTCCCACCTCAGTTAACCCGTTCAAGAATCTCCCTCTCAGACACGCCTGGATGTTGGTCTCCTGGGTGATTCTGGATCCAGTGACATTGACCATCAAGATTAACCATTCACCATCACCGCCCAGTCTGAAGTATCCTTGCTTCTCCTCGCGTCTTTCCTTGTAGTCTTTGACTCTGTCCTTATCAGCGGACAGTTCTCCATCCAGCACAGGAAGACTCCCAAATCTGCTGTGTTGTAGTTAGGGATCAGTGCGCCCTCCTCCACCACACAAAGCCTGATCCTTGTTGGAAATAGTTCAACTCTTAAAGGTCCCATTCATCTTTACATCAGAGAAATTGAGTCACAGCGGCTGAAATGATCTTTTTACAGCTGACTCTCAACGCTGCATACCCTGACCTCTACTGTTGTAGGTGAGTCCTAGACATTTGGTTTTAACCTGCCTTTGAATTAGGGAAAATTCATAAAATAATTCCTTAATTTGTTAGTTCTAGTGTGGCAGATAATAAAGATCTATTCTCTGAGATAGAAACCATATTTAAAAATAATCAGTTTTCCCAGCCTGCCCTGCCCTCTTCTTACTACGGAAATAGCACTTCACACGTACAAACCCTGAGCGTCCCTTCCCCCCACCTCTGTCATATGCGTCACCACCACCCTTTGCATATTTTATGTACATTTCCTTACATTTTTGATGCTCATAAAAATAGCCAAGCTTCTTAAGATACTTCCAAAGATGTTACACAGCAACTTCATGTCACACAAACCTGCAATTCAGATACTCAATTCTGAAAATGTGCTTATGCGGGCCAATCATTTTAATTGTGTGACTCCATCTCCATTTCATTATCCAAATTTTCACCAAAGAACACAAGTCTCCAAAATTATAAACTGCATTTTTTCCAGCTTCTGTGGGTGTGTGCATGAGGTCACCTTCACGATCCAGCAGGTAACTGTCCAGTGAACACTGCTAAACTTCTGAAAACTTAAATTTATATTCTGCATTCTTCAAAGTGTATCAATTTGTGTTCTCACGGGCAGTTTATGACTCAGGCACCCTCTCTTGCCTTCAGAGCCCTGGCCTTTGAGAGCCTCACTAGCCTCCCCAGCAGGAAGGGGACTGTCTGGTTATTGAGTGTGGAGCAGACCCCACAACGATAGCTTCTTGTACAAGCTAACTTAACCTCTGATTTCCAGAACTTAACGAGATTATTCAGCTTGTTCCTGCTTTGGGTTCTCTTTGTGTCTAACTTTCATTTTTCTGTTAAAGAATCAAAGCATTTTCATGTCTAAATAAGGCAGTTTCCATTTTTCATTAGGAATCTGCATGCCTGATAAGCCCCTCCTGTATCCTGCGACCACACGGTATCATCTGACAGTCTTCTTTTTTAACATTTTACTTCTTTAGTGATACCCTGTTTCATTTCTAAATTTACCTTCATAGTTACGCCTGGCACATTTTATGTTGATCAAACTAGTTAAGGGCGATAAACAAAAATTCTTTTTTATATACATCAAATATAAATTATAAAATTTACTTTTATATTTTTTATCTCAATCTCTCGTATTTTGGATTTATTTACCTTTGAGGTAGATTTTGATCTATTTTTTTGGTTCATTAAAAATTCTTTTGCTATAATTGATAATTTTTAAATTAACTGTGTCTTCATTTTAATAATATATATTTTCTTTTGACTTTTAAAAAGTTTAGTTATTAGAATTCATTCAATTTGTGTTTGCAAACATTTAACACAGTAAAAATGAGAAAACCCGATGTGGTTCTTCCCACAGCTCCTGGGGCCCATGGGGAACCCCACAGAATGGGCCCCAGAGGGGCTTCAGTTGATCTGCCTGGCTGGTTCTGTAGAGAAGCCGTTAAGCCTGGCAGCTGGGTCCAGAGTCACCTGGAGAAGTCTGGGTTTAATGTTCCTTCATGTGCAATGCATCATTTAAATCGCTTTTATCTATTGCATATATGCCAAATGTACCTTATAAGTTTTTTGCACCTAAAAATTCCAGTCTGCAGTGTTTGGGGTTAAAGACATGGTACTGTTTCTGGGCATCTTTTTTTAAAAATATATTTTTTTAATAATTAGTACAGGGGGTATGCTTGAGTGCAGTGCGCAGGGAGGCCAGAAGAGGGCATCAGACCACCTGGACCTAAAGTTCTATGTAGTTGTGAGACACCTAACATGGTGCTGGGAATGAATTGGTCTTCTGCAAGACCAGTACATGGTCTTAGCCACCGATCCATCACCCCAGCCCCCTCCGGACAACTTCTTATAGAAATGCGGTTGTGAACCGAATATACCTTCCAAAGATGACTGGAAATGCCATGGTGTTAGGAATGGAGGCCTTTGACAGGTGTCTCTGTCATCAAGGTGGAGCCCCTTGGATGGACCTCCAAGAACTCTCCCCTTTCACTGCCTGAGGGCATCATGGCAGAGGCTACCTGAGAGCCTTCACCAGGTACTCCAGTCCCAAAATTCTAGCCTCCACAAATGGCAGAAAACTGCTTCTGTTGTTGAAAGCACTTGGCCTGTGGTATTTTGTCATAGCAACCAACAAAGAGACACGTAGAAACAGTATTTGAGTGGTTACAAACACAGGTGACTAAACTGCTCTCTTTCAAGTGCAATCCAGATCGTTTGTCTTTTGTCAAAGCTACTGTGAGTCATTCGTTTCTTTTCTGTTGCTGTGACTTATAGAAGGAAGAGTTTACTGGACTTAGGGTTCCAGCAGGTAAGAGTCCATCATGACAGGGGAGGCATGGCTGGAGGAGGCCGAAGCAGAAAGCTGAGCACTCACATTTTCAAGCAGGAACAGGAAGCAGAGACGAACTAGAAGTTGGGACAAGGCTACAGAATTTAAAGCTGGCTTCCAGTGACGCGCTTCCTCCATCAAGGCCACACCTCTTGAACCTCCACAAACGGCGCCACCAATGGGGCCAAGTGTTCACACACTTGGAGCCTCTGGGAGACACTTAAGTCCCCTTTATTACCATTTAGTTATTTACGAATTGATGAAAAAGGAGGTGCTGAGACTCAAACCTTGTGACGGGAACAAGGGCACTGCTATTCTAAGGACAGAAATAAAGTTTACCTTTAACATCATTCAAGAGAAATGAACTTTCTTTAACTGTGTCTCACATTATTCAGTAGGAAAATGGTCTTGATTCAGGGTCCACACAGCAAAGCACTCAGCCAGCATTCACAGCTGATTTCACTGTCTTCTCTGAGTCTTTGCAGCAAACTTCTGATCACTGTCACTCCTGGAGGTGGTGTTAATAAGCATCTTGTGTTCTAGACCGCATTTGGTAGTTCTCAAGATGCCACACCTGCTCAAAGTCCACCCTTGGTCAAGCGGTCACAGCCTCCTACCTCCAAGCTTTACAACCAAGGGTTCTAAGGTGGGCACAGTGTCTCGACCTTCATCCTGTGCTAGAGATAAGCACCTGGTTCTTTCAAACAAGTAGCAAATACCAGTAGATTTATTTATTTACATTTTAACTCACTGAATCCAATCAGTGCTGCCCATATGCGCATGGACGTGGGCTTATCCACTGGGCGTGGGCAACTACCAGGGGCCACACCCCAAAGAGAAGTGACTGTCCCTCCCCTCTCAGCCATCAACTGCCTATAGGTAGGGCTGGGGACTGGGGAGTCTTTTCCCCATCTATTCTAGAATTTTGAACTGGCTAGAGAGAATTATAAGGGAAACAAGGGTGGATATTGTGAAAGAAAAGTCCCCAAAAGAACTCCTGCACCGTGGACTGAACCTCCTGCAAGGCCACCACCTGATTATCACTGCAGAGACTGTGGAGAGTTTGAAATGTTGCAGGTCCAGAGCCTAAAGACCATTTACCTCAGACCACCTTTAGCCCCCTAAACAGCCACTCCTTGCCCACCTCTGTTTCTGATGATGGCTCAGCGGTTAAGAGCACTGACTGCTCTTGGAGAGGACCTGGGTTTGATTCCCAGCACCCACATGGTGGCTACGAACCATCCTTAACTCCAGTTCCAGGGGAATCCGAAGCCCTCTTCTGACCTCCGCGGCATTGCACGACACGGGTGCGCTCACATACATGCAGGCAATACACTTACACACATGAAATAAAAATAATAAAATATTTTTAAAAATGTAAAACAACTGTTACCATGCTGGATCATGGAATTTGGGGTAACCTGAATCTGTTTTCCCAGGCTATATTCACTCATATTTGGGTCCAGAATAAATGACCTCTTATTCCCTTTGAGGTGAGAGTTATGCTTCTGTGTCGACGATATAATCGGGATACATTGTATACATGTATGAAAGTTTCAAACAAATTTAAAAAAGATTATTGTGAATTCTTTATCAAGAAGTCCATGAATCTGCATTGCAGTGTGTGTGTGTGTTTGTGTGTGTGTGTGTGTGTGTGTGTGTGCATGTGTGTGTGTGTGTGTGGTGTGTGTGCGCTCCTGCTCCCACAGTGAGATGGCTAATGTTGGTTGTCAACTTGACACACCTAGGAAGAGAGAATCTCAGTGGAAGAACTTTCACCATCGGACTGGCCGGTGGGCATGCCTGTGGGGCATTTTCTCGATTGCTAATTGACGTAGGAGGGCCCATCCCACTGTGAACAGTACCAGACCTAGGCAGGGGAGGCTGGGCTGTATAAGGAAGGCACTGAGCATGATGTTGGGAGCCAGGCAGTCCGCAGTCTTCTTCCATGATTCCTGCCTCTGCTCCTGCCTGAGTTCCTGCCCCAACTTTCCTCGATGATGGGCCGTGAGATGTAAAAGCCAAATAAACCCTCTCATTCCCAAGTTGTTCTTGGTCAGTGTTTTATCACAGCAACAGAAACCAAGACGGAATACTGGAATATATACATACACATACACACATATATCATATGTATGAAGCTATGAAGCAATTCATCAACAATTACGTTACTCTAGATGAAAAACCTTAAAATATTTGTTTAATATTATTAATTGCATTTATTTTTGCTTCAAAATCCTCATCTTCTAATCCGGTGTTAAGCTTAGCCCTTGAGAAATCAGCATTTTTTCACATCTGTAATTGTAATGCAATTGACCGTAATAGGCCATCTCAGAGACACTGATGTATGCTGACTCCATATAACACTGCTTCATAAAAAATAAATGTTTAGTTCTGATAAGTAGGGTGGTATTTGAAATGTCAACATCAGAACTATGTTTTGCAAACAGCTTTGACTTATTAAGGTTGGAAACATATTAATTCACAGTTCTTAGGTGGAAATAGTCCTTGTCATTACTGGAAGTTTTACTCGTAGTCGCAATTTTCTATTGTTTGCTTTTTAACTCAGATAAAAAGACGTGCTTGATCTTTATTATTCCTTTGTACATTCAGTTTCTTAGTAGAATAAAGGGGTCTGGAAATTTAGTACTTTTATGATACAGAAACTTTACTTCAAAGTTGTTTTTCTTTGTAACAGTTCCACTTCAAACCCACAGAGCCCAAGTGCTTTTTAGGCCATGGATTTCACAGAAAAGAAACTTTGTCATAATTCCTGGTCCTCTGACTTCACAGTCCATTTCCCCTCTCATTCAGCAGATGCTCTCTGAATTCCTGACACTTAGAAGGCACCCACAGGCTTCACTGTGTTCCAAAGCTGCCTCTGTTGATATAGGTCCCTGCCAAGTGTTCTATGGACCAGGAAACTTGAGTGCCCTATGGGAGAGAAAGGGACCAGAGTTGACTAAGACCAGCTGCAACCTGGGAACAATGTCCCTCTATGTCTTTATGTCAAGATGCAGATGGGTAGTGTGCACAAACCAGGAGGCAGGGGAGAAGGGAGTGAGGAAGAACGGTAAGGAGTAAAAAATATATTAGGAGAAAATACAGAAGGTAGGTTTTCCTGAGTACCAGTGCTCATAGATATAGAGAGGAAGAAATTGACTTGAAAGACAAAACGTTTCTGTACCGCAACAGGCTGGATGAGCTTTACATATTTCAAGTTAAAGAAAACTGGAGAATATGGGCTGGAGAGATGGCTCAGTGGGTAAAACCCTTGCTGCTCTTGCAGAGGACTTCAGTTCAGTTCCCAGCAGCCGTGTCAGGCAGCTCACAATTGTCTGTAACTCCTGCTCCAGGGGATCTGACTCCTGTTGTAGGTACCTCTGGACACCTACACGCATGTGCATATAACCACACACAGATGCAACATATATACAGGTAACTGAAAATACAACATCCTTAAAAATATCAGAAGACCTTACATTACTGAACAACACTGCTAAAGGATCAAATGTCAGCAGTGATTGAGGCAGGAAATGACTTGACTGACAGTTCCTTCAGTGTGTGTCAAAACTAGAAGTGTGACAGTGTGTCTTAGTTAGATGTGCCAAATACAGTTCCTAAGCATGTTTTTGTATCAACTAGCTCATTTCCTGTTGCTAGTTAAAAACAATTTATTTTATTATTTATTATATGTGTGTGTCTGTATGTCTGTGTGTCTCTCAAGTTTATATAGGTGCCTATTAATTAAGGCCAGAAAAGGGCATCTGATCCCCTGGAGCTGGAGTTACAGGCTGTTGTGAGCTGCTTGATGTGGGTGCTTGGACATGAACCTGGGTTCTCCACAAAAGCCCCAAGTGCTGTGAATGACTGAGCTATCTCTCCAGCCCTTTCTGTTACTTTTTGTCTCCACAAAAGCCCCAAGTGCTGTGAATGACTGAGCTATCTCTCCAGCCCTGTTACTTTTTGTTTTTAAAAAAATTTTATTATTTTTATTTTATGTGCATGAGTGTATTGCCTGCATATATGTAAGTGCACCCATGTCCTGCAATGCCTGCAGAGGTCAGAAGAAGGGGTCGAATTCCCCTGGAACTGGAGTTACTGAGAGTTCTTAGCTGCCATGTGGGTGCTGGGAATTGAACCCAGGTCCTCTACAAGCGCATTCAGTGCATTAACCACTGAGCCGTCTCTCCGGTCCCTCTGTTACACTTTTCTAATGGACCAAGTTTTTAAGTATTAGGGGCCTTTTAGAATCTGCAAACCAAAAGAGAATCATTTGCAGTCTACCCCGCCCTGTGGGCCACGTCCCTTCTCTGTGCACCACAAATGTCTGAAGGACCACATAAGTGAAATATTGCCACGTGGTGGTTTTTCTGCAAAGCGAGTTGACGCTTGCTTTCCTGTCTATCTGACTGAACAAACGTGAAAGTGAATTCTAAGAGCCACTAAAGTTCATCTTCACCCTCTGTGCCAGAGATGTCTGCTGAACATTGTTCCCCGATGGCTCCAGGACAGCGTTCTTTGGAAACTTTATGTCCTGGTTTGCTTTCTGTTGCTGTGATAAACACATGACTAAAAGCAGCTTGTGGAGGAGAGGCCTTATTTTAAGTCATATACTTTCAGGTCACAGGGCATTACCGAGGGAGGTCAGGATAGAGACTTAAGCAGGAGCAGAGACTGGAGCCAACAGGAAGGCTGCTTATTGGCTGGCTCCCCCTGACTTGCTCAGCTAACTTGCTTACATAGCTCAGGCCCACCTGCCTAGGGACAGCTCAGGCCATGATGAGTTGGGCCCTCCTCTATCAATTTGCTATTAAGGAAATGCCTCACAGATACGGCCACCGGTCAATCCGATCGAGGTAATACCCCACTTCAGAGTCCCACACTGGCTCTGGGCTGTGTCGTTTTGACAATGAAGCCAACTACTTAGAAAATTAAGTGAGCAAACTACCAATTTATACTAAATAATTACCAGGGTGGATTCAGAGAGCCCAGGGGAGAGTCACAGTGATTCCCACGTGACAAGAGAGTGACATGTGTGACTATTGGGAAGTATGTAATACCCTTCCCCAAGCCCAGAAGCAGAAACTGGACCCAGCCAAGTGGAGTTCTCCTTTCAAGGTTCTCCTGATCCAAGGCTGCTGGGCTCAGTGAGGATGCCCTTGTCTGAATTCTCTCCTCTGGTTCATCACCTAGTACCTCACCTGGCTTCCCCACGTGGTTGTCATGAGCCTGGGTTAGGTCTGGGGCTGGTATTTAGAACACCTGCGTGACCCTTCCTTGGGGCCCAGGCTTGTGCCCACCACGGTGACAAGGTTTTCATAGCAGGCACCTGGAGAATGTGAACAGTATGGACAATGAGTTTCGATGTCACAGAGATGAGTTTTGCTAGATTATATTTCTCCAGGAGGCAAAACAGCCTCTCCCCCATGGGGAGGATATGTCAGCTCCCTTCCAGATGCATGTTTTAAAACCAATGTTTGAATACTGTTTCTTCTTGAATGTTCCTGGGATTCCAATACAATAGGGATAAAAGAAAATTAACTCACTTGCACTTCTCTGTAGCCCAAGACATGCATAATTTTCACTTAAATTTTTCTTGCATTGATTCAGGATTTGTTCATGGACTAGGTTCTATGTGGAGTGACCATCTACCAGTGTCTGTGCTGCTGTCCCTCCCACAGTTCCATCTTGCATTAGGCACCCTGAGTAATTATCTGAGCCTGCTCCTGGAGAATGATGGGCCTGGTGGTGATGGATGAGAGGCGACGGCAGCTGTGTATTAAACACAGCATTAGTCATCCCTGTTACCACTGGATTGCTCCTGCGGTGAAATTATTAGGCAATTATTTTCCTCAAACAGCATTGTAGTGATAAAGATAAAAATTATACAATTTGCTTCAGTCATTATTTTTTCCTCAAGGTTAATGTGTTTGTCACATTGCATTAAACGCCCACATTAACCATTAGAGCACTTCACGGTCCAAGAAGAGCTGCCTCCCTGAAGCTCCTAAAAGGACAAATTAGAGCAATCGTCACTATGGTAATCATGTTTATGAATAATGATCGTTTGACCTGATAGACACTTTTATTTGTGGGGCAAAAGAAACCTGACTTCTGTCACTATCTTTATATGGAATTTTAGATACTTAATGCGGTCTGTGAGTACCTGCTTATATTAAACACAGTAACACCATGATCAAATTTCTGATTTTGTGTTGTAGTACTTAATCCAGATCTTTAGAATCCAACATAATTATTTTCTGGGAGAAAAGAATGTTTTCTGTTTCTGGAGTTAGACACCAAGTGCTAATTGGCAGCAGATTTGTTCAGTACAGCCATGGCATGATTCCACCCCTCATGGTGAAGCCAGCCACATTTCCCCAGTTAGCCCAGCCCAGGGGCCCTCCAGTATCTATAGGTTAGGGCTGACTCCTGTTTTAGACATGTCTGGATACTCACTTAAAGGGTAAATGATGCAAAACTTCAGAATCAATAGCATGTCCCAGATCCCTGCATCCAGCAGCTTGGATGACTGGCCTGGAGGCAGATCACAGGGGAGTTTCATGAACAGCCAGAGTCACTCCTCTTCATCACAGAGTTTTTAATTTTCGTGAGGATTATAACTAGGGACCATGTGGTCAAATATAGAAGCACAAAAAGCAAATAGCATTAAAATATGAACCATCCACACTGCCTGTTCAGATCACTCTTTTGTTTTGCTGAGTTGAGATTGTAGGCAAAGTTAGCAGAACTGTGTCACATATTTTGGAAGATTAGATTAGGTTTTTAGGGTAGATTTCACAGCAACACTGGAAATACCTCCAAGCTGTACTGAAACACACAATTGAGACAGATAAAACATGAACACTGAATCTGTCGTAGGAAGGCTTCCACATCTAAGGTACCGTGTTTTCTGGCTGCATCAAAGCCCCACCCTAAATCTAAGCATGGAACATTCTGGAAGGCAAGGTCTGTAGCTCATATTAGATCGCAGACCCTCTACTGTTTCCTCCTGCCCCTTCCCCTACCCCTCCCCTTCCCCTCCCCTCCCTTCCCCTCCCCTCACTCCCCCTCTCCCTTGTTGTGTGCCGGTATCATGGAGGTTAGAAGACAACTTTCAGAGTCTGTTCTCCATGTGAGTCTCAGGGATTGAACTCAGGTTGTTGGGCTTGGCAGTAAACACTAGCCAATGAATGATAAATATAAGAGGTGGACTCTGCGTGGTTCTCTAAACATTCCTTTAGCTGGGGAAAGGCCTCAATGTCTGATCAGCCATCTCTCCCTCATTCCCCTCTTCTTTAAAATATTTCCTACCTAGAGGCTATTCAGGTGCCTGTGCACTAGATTTTGTGGTGGCCATTCAGCTCTCCCCCCGAGCTCCCTTGCCTGTGAGCATCTGTAAGCTCCACCTCCCCTGCCCTGTCCCTAGACCAACGACAACCTTGAATTGTAACTTTCCTTTTCTCTAGTGTCTTCTTCCTTGTGGCTTCTGGCACATAGGCCAGGTCAGGTTACATCATGTGGTGTGGAGATTAACAAGGCTTAATGTGTCCACTACCACCATCGCCATCAGAGTCCGCGAGAGCCAGAAGCCCTGTGTGTCTGGTGTAGGTTTGCTGTACGTGAGCTGTTTCGCCCAGTGATGCCCCCTTGGGGATTTGAAGGACCTCTTCCTTAGGGACCCCATCACACTGCCCCAGGTAAGGTGCTCAGTCTGTCCTAATACTTTCCCACCTCAAGGCCTGATCATGGCTGCCTGTGTTCAAGATGCCGTTTGTCCTAACAAAGCTCATATAAATAGGTAACTTGGAGTCAGCTGTTTTCTCTCCACTAAGTTATAACAGACTGTGGTGACTTGAGTGAGACTGTCCCCCTAAGACTCCAGGTATTTGGATACTTGGTCTCCAGTTTGTGGCACTGTTTGGGGAGGGTCATGGAACCTTTACGAAGTGTGGCCATGGTGAAGGAAGCACGTCACTGGGGGCAAAGCCACATCCCACTCCTGGACTGTAGCTTCTCTTCCTCCTGTTCCTGTTTGAAGAACTGAGAGCTCAGCTTTCTGCTCTGGTCACCTCTACCACCACGCCTCCCCACCATGATGACTCCTCTGGAATCATAGCCAAATAACCTCCTCTTTCTATAAGTCACCTTGCTCTGGCGTTTTATCACAGCAACAGAAAAGGTAACGAACACACAATTCAAGCCCTGCCCAGGCTTGTCCTCAGACCCACTCAGCTCCGTTTGCAGCTCCACTCTGGATGAGGAACTGCAGAGCCTCTGCAGTCTGGCAAGGACAAATCTTCAGTTTTGCTGAACAAGAGCAAGTTGCACAGGACTCAGGAAAACTGGGACAGGATGCCTGAATTTAGATCCCACATTGCCCTCTGGATGCTGTGCCTGTCCTTGAGGTGTGGACTACAGGATACAGGAACTGTAGCTTAGAAGAGCCAGGGCACTGCCTAGTTGGAGGGCAATGAAACATCTGAGGTTTGGGCAGCTCATAAAATGTGCAGGACTCAGAAAATCGGGATTCAAAGGCTTCTCGTAGGGATTATTTAAGCATTAACGATTCTCTGGGGAAAGGAGACTCTGGTGGAGCTGCCTAAAGATGGACAGAGACACCCAGGGATACAACTCGGCGTTATCCATGCTGGGGCAGATTTCAGTGACGTGGCTACCTTTATGTTCCCTGAACTGTTGTAATCGCCTTTTCCTCATGACAGTGACCCCCATAAAACCCTGCTTCACTAATCTGGACGTGAATGGATTTGTTTTGGGGGGTTTTTAATTTTTGGTTTTTGCTGTTGTCGATCCCCTATCTAGGGTAAATAGATATCGCTTCTGTTGCCCCCAGGAAAGTCATACAACACAGGGGGGCCTGAATTTGGACTTTTCAAGATATAGAAAACTTGGGGATAGAGGGAAAGTTCAGTGGTTAAGAACACCGGCTGCTCTTAAACAGGACCCAGGTTCAGCATCCAGCACCCACATGGTGGTTCACAGCCTCTGTAACTCCAGTCCCTGGTGATCCAGTAGCCTCTTCTGACCTCCACAGCACTATACACATGGGAGAGCATCCATACATGCAGTCAAACTCTCATACACACAAAATAAAAGTGAAAGTTTAGAAAAGACATACAAAACCCAAGTAGGACAATGCCCCTTCCAGCACTCACCAGTCGACTGGTAAGGATTTGCATTCTGTGCTGGTGAACACTGAGCTCTGTGCCCTCCCACAGCACAGGAGCCAGCCTGCTCATTCTTTCCTACTTGCCTTTCTCCAGGAGCTTGCTGCTAGAGAATCTCCCACCCACCAATGTATTGAATGAATCCCTGTGGCTTCATTTCCCAAGGACTTCCACCTACATCGAAAGGCATAAAAGCCATACACTTCTGGCTAGAGTTTATGGATGTTCATCAGCACAGACACATCTATGGATGTTCTCACTCAGCTTTCTAAAAACCTGCTTAGATCAATATTCTCTAATTACCCTCTGTACTGGATCCTGGATATTGGAGATACTGCCCAGATGGTGATCGTCTGACCTGTAGGCACTAGCTGCAGGTGAGCTCCGCTGCATCCAAGTAGAGAGGTTCTACAGCCCCCCATTCTTCACGCCCTTCTGAAAGGTAAGATTGCAGCCATGTGCAGGGATCCAGAGGTGACTTGAGTGTATGTGAAAGAAAAAGCAAGGAAAGATTAATGAATAAGAAACTGAGAAGACTCAAGGTAGGTTCATGAACAGAGTCCCAGAGTTAAATCTGGGACACACCCATTAACACAGCACAATGTGGCAAGATCTCCTGCCCAAGACAGAGTCCCATTTCTTCAGGTTTCATCAGAACACTAAAGGTCAAGAATGGATTAATGACACCACTACCTCACCGCTGATTATTTATGTACTAGAGACTAACTCTAACTAGACTTTATTGCATGTTATATTATGTTACTGTTTGAAAATATTTATTTATAAAATATAAATATAAAACATAAATATAAAATCATAACAGCTTACCTACATGTCAACACTTAGCAAGTACTGGTATCATGTTGGGAAGGTATAAAATGTGAACAGTGGTGAGTACAGCCTTCCCCACTCACGTAGCTCACAGCATGCCATGCTTAGCAGTGTGAGGAAGGTGGCCTCTGAATATCTCACATGACCTGCTGAGCTATGTCCCCCTTCTTTCCCAATGTTACACCTACTAACTTATAAGGTATGTGTTTGTTTTCCCCCAATGTGAGGATGATTGCTCAAAAAAGTGAATGAGAAAACAGCGCATTGGCAGCGATACATTTGGTAAAAGTCTTTCCTGCTGGAGAGGCCTCAGCAACTGCTCACCAAGACTGGATTCTCCTCCATTCCAAGAACCTGCAGGATGGTATGTTTCAAATCAGGAAATACCATGTAAGCAGTGTGGTCGCTGAACTGTAAGCAAAGGCAATATTGGTGGTTTCCACGAAAAAATGTATTGATGTTGGGGCTCGGCTCTCAGCAGCACTTACCACGTGGGGCTAAACCAGAAAGTAAGCGTTGAGGCAGGATAATCATAGGAGTGGGCATCATATGGTAAGAGGCTGATGCAGCTTGGTTTCTATTGCTGTGATAAACACCATGAACAAAAGCAACTTGAGAAGAAAAGGGTTTATTTCAGCTTATAAATCCCAGGTCACAAGCTATCACAGCAAAACCCCACTTCTGGCACCAATTTCTGCCCTAGTTTACTCTTTGTTGCCATGAGAACACACTGACCAAAACCCAGAGGCAGGAACTGAAGCAGACACCATGAGGAACGCTGCTCACTGGCTTGCCCCTCTGGCTTGCTCATGTGCCTTTCATATACATCCCACCTGCCTACTGATGGTGCTGCCCACAGTGAGCTGGGTCCTCCTGCATCAATTAGCAATCAAGGGCTTGCGTTACAGATGTGGCCATAGGCCAATTCCGCAGAGGAAATCCCACAATTTAGGATTCCTCTTTTCATGTAACTTCAGTTTGTGTTAAGTTGATTAAAACTTACCAACACAGAAACTATTCAGCATTTGGACCTGGACTCACTGCAAACATAGCTGGTCCTCATGGTCTATGAATTCCATTTCCATGGAGTCAACCATCACAAATAAAAAATATTCAGAAAAAAATACCAGTAGGTCAACCCTGAAGATGTAAATCTTCTAATCAATAGTCCCTAAGTGGCAGAGTGTAATGGCCTCTTTAGGAATTATAGGTGAACCAGGGGTGGCTTATAATACATGCACAGATGTGCATAGTTATATACAAATACAACACCATTTCATAAATGGACTTTAACATCTGGAGAGGGCTCCATGTGCTGACTCTGGAACCAGAACCCATGGATACCCAGAGATGATGGCATGGATCACAGAGCATAGTTTCATCAGCTTTCCCACTCTAATTTGGGGTGTGTTGGCCTCAACTTGGGATGTTAAGTTTTCCATGCATTTTGGTTAATTATATCTGTGCTTCTTGTTTATCTTATGAGGACAATAGTTTCTGGATAGATTTACTCTTTTCTGGGACTGGGGATTGAGCCCAGGGCCCCATGCATGCCAGGCAAGCACTCTACCACTGAGCCAAGTTCTCAACCCTGCAAGGAGAAAGAAAATGTTGATATTTATGTGGTGAGTTTGGAAGTCACTAAGATATACTTTAGTCAGTGGCTGAAAAAATAGAATCTATTTTCATCTCAGTGGTCACTTATTCAATTTGTGTGGTTGCTCAGCGTTTTGATGTTTTTACTTTTAGTTTGCATTTCAACCAACTTTCCCACTTGCTTTCATTACAGCGTTAACCTTATAAAGATGTTTGCAAACACAATATAGTCAAAAGTGCATGTGTAAATGCACAGCTGTTCAAAACAGAGAACAGGTGGACTGAATCATCTGATTATGAAGAATGAAAGTTCAAATCTCTTTTGTGTTTTTAGCAGTACTGCTGATGAATAATTCACGTATCACAAAATTCACCTATCCCAGGTTTTATAGCTCGAACACTTTGAAGAAAATTATGCAAGTAAGCTACCCTTGCAATGAGCCTGCTGAGTGTTTCTTGCACCCCACGAGCACACCCCCCTCCCCTGGTGGCCATCTGAGTGCAGTCAGATTTTGTTCTGTGTTTCACCTCCACCATTTTAATTTCTGCATATACCTTGCAAATTGAATTCATTTTGCATTCTTTCTGTCTTTTCCTCAACATTACTTTTGAGACTCACCTATGTTATAGAATACAGTGCTAGGCATTCTTTGTAAGTGCTGAGTAGTAGTCCATCGTGTGTGTGAACCTGCCAAAATTTATCAATTTATAACCTGCTTGGGCTATTTTGTTATGTTCTTATGTACACAGAGATTCTTAAAACATTTGTGTAGTTGGGTACTTTTTTGGGTAGAAGTATAATTTATTTTGGAAGGGATGAGTACATAGGACTAAATAGCATATTTTCAATATTTGGAATCTTCCAAAATATTCCACAGCATGGTATTGCCAGTTTACATTCAGTGTGACCAGCTGCCTCTTGCTTCTGCCACCATGCCTTCCCCACCATGACAGACTGTCCTCTCAAACTGTGACCCACACTAAACCCTTCCCTTCCTTAAACTGTTTGTGTGAGGTATTTTGTCACAGCAATGATAAAAGTAACCAATACCTATGGCCTTTCAAGTCTGTATCAGTAGACTAATTAACAAAGGCTGAATCATTCATTCATCCTAAAAGGAAATATCTGTCCTGCCCTCTCCTCTGTGTTAAAGGACCGTTTCATTTCTGTCAAAGGTCTCTCCAAAGCCACAGCAGATGCACAGAGTTGCAAGTACCTATGTTGTTTTGTGGGTCTAGCCTTAGCCCCATGTGCCCCCAGCTCATTTTCCCAGATTGCTAACCGTACTGCTGTCTATCCCAGTGAGGTTTGCAGTTCCAAAGTTGCTGTCTTAAATCTCAGTCTTTTTCTTCACTGATTTGATGAGCAATTTAAGTGTGATTTTTCTTTCTCTGTGCATGTCTTATTTATAACCGATACGCATGCTTTCAAAGCAAAGTGTATTATTATTTTGAATATATTCTGGATGTCTAGTCAACTTACACAAGTATTCAGTGCGGCTTTATGGTTATGTGGAGAGTTGTATACCAGCTCATCAAGCTCGCATTGAGATGATCTAAGAAAATATCTCAAAATGGCAAATTGGCAGCAAGAATGGATTCCAATCTCATGCCCTCCACCTTGGCATAGTTACAGGAAATGAATGTTCAATCTTCAGGTGTGAAAGGAATTTGGAAATGAGCTAGGAAAAAAATGAAAACAACCGTCATGTGCTGTCTGAGCTTGGAAGGCATTTTGATGAATGCCCCACTATTTAACAGAAAAGAGGTGTTCAGCAAATGCAAAAAAGCCAGTAAGGAGCACTTATATTTTCGTATGCTACAGTAGAAATGGACTCACTCTAGAAACTCTGGGAACTCGGGTTAGATAACATGCCTCTCCTCAGAGCACAGAGGGTAGTTCTGCTGATTTCTGATTAGGGGCTATTTATGCTGTGAGGACTCAACCTAGGCATATGCCTTCAATGAATTTGGCACTGAGTAAAATGTTCATAGCTGTAGATAAATAATTGAAGTGGAAGAAAAGCTCATCCATCATCCCATTGTGAAGTTATTCTGTCTCTCATACGGTCTCAGGGTATGTAGACCGTATGAGTGCTACACACTTCCAACATGTGCTGGCCCTGACCCTGAGAACCTAGGGCGGGTCAGAGGCAGCAAAACTGTCTTTGAGGAGATCAGTCTGAGGTAGAGCTTCCCCTTTACAATAGCTTTCATGGTCTTCTGAACTTCTGCAGATTCTGAGCTGTAGAAGAAATACAGAAAGTGAGAGAGATCAGCACTGTCTGAACCAGCCCCAGAGGCAGCAGGGGCCAGCCTGCCACTCATCTCTCCAGTGAGGTTCCCAGGACAGAGCTATTGAATGGACTTTGAAAAAACAAGGCCCATATCATGCCAAAGATGTGGGTCTGTAAGATTCAGCAGTAGAAAAGAAAGGGGGTGGTCACAGAGCAAGATGTTCCAACAGTTCCAGCTGCTGCCCCACCAATCCCTACCTCTTCCTAGAAAGAAACCCTAAAGGGTAAGTGGAAACACATGAATGAATGAGAAGGCTTCTTTGAAAGTCTGCCCATGTTTGGTTTGTTAAAGCTAGTCCAACCCAAACTGACATGTTAGGACCATCTGTGGACCCTCTTAGGGTTGAGATGGGGCTCAGGAGCTCAGGTGCAACTGGCCTGGATGCTAGCCCTTAGCAGCTATGCTGGATGTAGCCCCAGCACTGATGTTATGCTTTCCTCCAATGAATGTGCAAACACAAGTCCCCAGGTTAGGTATAAGGAGTAAATTAAGTCATGGGCAAAAAATACATATGCCCAAAAGGAGCCCATCTTGCAAGTTTCCTGCCCTTTTCTACAGTTTGGTATCCTATTTAGTTGGGGGAACACAGCAGGATACTTATGGGAATTAGCATTTGGGGAATGTCCTGTGTGTGAGACAGGCATGAGCCTAGGGTGAAAGTCTTATTGACAGCCAGCCATACAGCAGGCCCAAGGCGATGGCCCAACTGCTGGAGCCACAAGGGACGCCTTGTGACATTTGCTCCCATTGGCAGATCATGAAACTGAAGCCTAGAGCTCGCCACTCCCTAATCACCACCCTTGGAATCCAAATTGCAAAACTTAGATATTGCAACAGTCAGGGTCACGTGGTTTTCAGGAATCCAGGCTCTGTAATCTGAAACCAGGTATGCTAATGAGGCATCCTTCCCGCTGTTCTGTGATAGGACGTTAAGTCTGTTATGCCAATAGGACTCTAAGTCTGTTATGCTAATAAGGTATCCTACTTGCTGTACTATGATAGGACACTAAACCTGTTATGCTAATAAGGTATCCTACTTGCTGTGCTGTGATTGGACCACTACCCCTATATAAGCTTCTGCCTTCCTGCAATAAAGCAGATCTGTGTCACTGAACCTGGTCTCCTGTGTCTGAATGCGGCTCCGCTGACACAGTCTCCTCACCCTGGGGTCCGGGATGGTGCAGAAGCAGCAATCACAGAAGGCAGCACCAGGCAGGCAAAAGAGCGGCCCCAGCCTAGGGCAGGCAGAAAAACAGCCTCAGCCCAGGGCAGGCAGAAGAGCAGCCTCAGCCCAGGGTGAGCAGAGGAGCAGCCTCGATGCCTGTGAGAACGAAAGAGCAGCACCCATGAGAATGGAGGAGCAGCTGCCGCTGGCAGTGACCACAGCTGGTGCCCAACGTGGGGCCCAAAAAGCCTGACCCCATGAGGCTATAACACTTGGGCTGTAACACTTTGGGCATCTGGTGCCCTTTTTGCCAGTAATCTTTCCATGGGTGCTTGCCGCTTACATTCTTCTGGCTCCCAGTCTTCAGTTTGGTGTGTCGTTCCTGTCTCTGCTGATCATCTTTCTGAATGACTACTGAGTCCTTCTGGGTATGTCTTGCAGGGTGAGTGACCTCCAGTGTGGGGAATAGTCATCCATCTCCTGCCAGCCCCAGCCCTTATACAGTAACAGTGAAGGAAGTAACTTAGGTATTAGATAAAGTGCTAGCTCTTGCCCCCTGGTTTATGGATTCCTGCTGTTGGGATGCAGAGCAATGGGCTCATGTGCTATTCCTAGCCAGAAAGAGAGAAGTCAGGGAGGGGCGCCCACAATCTGGGCCATTCTACCCCATTGTGACTACCATTCTGGCCTCGCTTTGGGAGTTCCCCTAATGCCCCTGAGCAGAATAATCTCATTAAAAAAAAAATAGATAAATAAAGCAACAGAATGGTGGGGGTGGCTTGTCCCAGGCATTCCCAGCCAAAGTAAAACTAACTGATTTCTCTTCTGATCCAGAAACAATGAATGCCGATAATGAGGTAAAAAATGGGATATTAGGGTCCAAGGGTCTCCCTGATGAAACGATTTCTCTTCTGATCCAGAAACAATGAATGCCGATAATGAGGTAAAAAATGAGAAATTAGGGTCCAAGGGTCTCCCTGATGAAACACAGGAAGTCAAGATCACCCCTGCCCCACCATTATGGGGTGGTGGCTACCCTCCACCATCTTGAATTGGCTTTGATAAAAAATGGGAAGTGAAGGCAGCCTCCGCTCTGCCATTACAGGGTGATGGCTACTTTCTGCCATCTTTCACTAGCTCTAAGGAAGTTTCCCCCCAGTCTATCTACCCCTCCCTTCCAGAGGAGGACTGGAAGCCTCTCCCACCTAGGCCCCTCTCCTATGATACAATGGGTGATTTTCCACAGTTTTTCCCAGTTACCATCAATCAGGGATTATAGAATCCTAATGTCTGAAATCCATATTCTCATAATAAAAGCTGCGTAAGGCAGCCATTGAGGATGGCATTCATTCCCCTTGGTTTGGTCAGCTATTAGATACAATCAGCCATGCGGCCAACACCCCCATGACTGGAAAAATATTGCCCATGCTTGACTACAAGGAGGTAAATTTCTCTTATGGAAGGCTGCTTATCAGGATAAATATGAACAACAGACAGCGTGCAATAAAAATGCCAATGTCCAAAACATTGGTTTTGATGCCTCGGTAGGGCGTGGCAACTTTAAAACCCCACAAGCCAATGCACAGGGACCTCCTGGCTACTTTGAACAAGTGTGGCCTTGCGCTCTCCATGCTTTCCATGGAGATGATACCAAATTAACCAGATTAATACAGAAAACCAAGTGAGCCTTTCTCTAACTACGTTAAAAGGTGCCAACAAAGCATTAATAGGAAAATCAGCCATCAGGGGGCCGCAGATGGCTTTGCTCAAGGATCTTGAATATAAAGGCTGCTCTACCAAGTGTCACCTTGCCATAGGATCCGTTAGATACAAGGATGCCTCTGAATGGATTCTGGCCTGGCTGGATGTGGGGACCACTCAAGCTCATGCCATGGCTCTCGCTGTGGCACTGGCTGCTCACCAGCCACAGGCCGAGATAGACAAGGACAGATGTTGGGCTGGTGGAGGACAGGGTCATTGGTCTCGCACCTGCCCTAACAAGATCTGGCCAATGGACATCACTCACTTCCCTTCCTTTGGCAAGCTCAAATACATCCATTATATTATTGACACCTGTTGTTAACACAAGGGCAAGGCTATGCTTGTGTCTTTCCAGATAATGTTCCAGCCCCCATTTGGATCCCAGCCCAAAACATCAAAATTGCCTTCGACAAAAACCCTCCCTCCACAACCACCAATCCCAGAGATGGCAGCCCTGACACTGGAGGAAGCAACAAACCTCTCAACCACCGAGAGACTGACCCAGCACCACAGAACACGAAAGTGACTGGCTCCAACGGCACACCCAATAACCTGGGGAGACCTTAAGTAGCTCACTTTGCAAGCAGAGACTATAGCCAATCAAAACCCTCAAACCAGAGGAAACCCCTTGTCTATGTTCCTTATAATGTGTTCCATCATTACTGCTAACTCTCGAGTGTTAGCAACTCCCCTTAACCCCCACTAACCCGTCAACCTTACTTAATGGATTATTAATGTAGCCAATAAAAAGGAGGTAAATTCCACATAAAAATCTACACCCCTCTGTCCCATGTGTTCCTTTGCTAATAAACCCTATTTTGATGGAAAAAAAAAAATCTACACCCCCTGGCCAATGGTTCCCTGAACTACAGATGTACTACAAATCTGTCTGCCTTGATTGGCCCCTTGCTTTGTTAACCCTTCTCCTGATTTTTGAACCCTGCATTGTTAATTTTATTAAGGCTAGTTCAGTTTGCTGTTGTCCCATCTTGACATCTGACCCCCTCAAATTCCCTTACTAAACTATAATTGGCTTTTTTTTTAAAAAAAAAAAAAAAGAAGGGGGGCGGGATGTGGGAGACAGGCTTGAGCCTAAGGTGAAAGTCTTATTGACAGCCATACAGCAGGCCTGAGGCAATGGCTGGACTACTGGAGCCACAAGAAATGCCTTGTGACATTTGCTCCCATTGCCAGATCGTGAGACTAATGCCTAGAGCTCGCCACTCCCTAATCACCACCCTTGGAATCCAAATTGCAACACTTAGATATTGCAACAATCAGGGTCACATGGTTTTCAGGAATCCAGGCTGTGTAATCTGAAACCCAGTATGCTAATGAGGCATCCTACCTGCTATTCTGTGATAGAACATTAAGTCTGTTATGCTAATAGGACTCTAAGTCTGTTATGCTAATAAGGTATCCTACTTGCTGTACTGTGATAGGACACTAAACCTGTTATGCTAATAAGATATCCTACTTGCTGTGTTGTGATTGGTCTATTACCCCTGTATAAGCTTGTGCCTTCCTGCAATAAAGCAGATCTGTGTCGCTGAACCTGGCCTCCTGTGTCTGAATGCGGCTACACTGACACAGTCTCCTCACCAGCTCTGGGGTCCGGGACCAGGCAGAAGCAGCAACAACAGAAGACAGCACAGGGCAAGCAGAAGAGCGGCCTCAGCCCAAGTCAAGTGGAGGAGCAGCCTCAACGCCCGTGAGAACGAAGGAGCAGCACCCGTGAGAATGGAGGAGAGGCCGCTGCTGATGGTAGCTGCAGTCCTGGAGCAGGTTGGTCCAGATTCAGAGAGTTGCCAAGGATAGTGTTTGCAGGGAGGAAATGCTGAGATGGGTGGGAATATATCTATTGGCTATATATGGTCAGAGAACCTTGAGCATCTTGTGAAATGAGGCATTCCATCGTGGGGGCAATTTCAATAGGAACCAAATGGAACAAAGAGAGTGTGAGGGTGGGCAGCATCTGGAGATCCCTGTGGGCTGATCCACTTCACCACTGACTGTGCAGGTTTCCTTGTTCCTTATACAGTGGAGTATGCTATGGTGAACTGCTATGAGATATGGATGCTGTGAGTTCACATTTGCAATTCAGGAATGGATACTATAACAGGCATGGGCCCTTTTTGTAGAAGTGTGTGTATGTGTGTGTGTGTGTATGTGAGAGAGTTTGGAGGCCAAAGGTCTATGTCAGATATCCTCATTAGCTTTCATGCCTTCAAACACATTATACAGAACAAACCTGTCTTCCTGTTTGGCAAGATTGCATCTGTAAGTGTCAAAACTATTGATTTTTTTTTAATATTTATTATTTTTTATTTTATGTGCATGAGTGTATTGTCTGCATGTATGTAAGTGCACCCATGTCATGCAATACCCAAAGAAGTCAGAAGAGGGCGTCAGATTCCCCTGGAGCATGGTGGTTGTTAGCCACCATGTGAGTTCCAGGAATCAAACCCAGGTCCTCTGTAAAAGCAGCCAGTGCTTTTAACTGCTAAGTCATTTCTTCAATTCCTCAAAACTATTAATTTTATGTGCTAGTTTCTGTCTTATAACTTGGCATGCTGACCCAGTGAATTAGTGTTCTTTCATGTTTTTTCATGAGAAAATTTCTTCTCCTTCAAACATGGCCATGGCAGGCCAGGGAGATGGTGCTGGTCACCTGGTGATCTGAGTTCAATTCTCAGAACGCACATGGTGGAAGGAGAGAACTGATTCCCAAAAGCTGTCCCATGACCTCCACGCATGCATACCAGAAATAAATAATGCAAAAAATGCAGACATCGCTTAAGTCTCACACTGAGATTATTTTCCTCAGAAAACCACTTGCAGTTCTGCGTGAACTCTTTGTATCTCTTCATCCTAGCATCTACTTCTTAAAGATCCTCTACTTTGTTCATATTGGATAGTCCTAAGAGATTCACATGTAGTGCTCCCTGCTGGGGAGCTGATGCTCCCTCTGCCCAAGCAGCAGATCATCTGAGAACTTTATAACATAACCAACATGGGTTCCAGACAGATATACGGCCTCTGGAAAGTTGAGCGTGTGAATGCTGAGCTGCTGTCATACTTTTATGAGGTGCAGGGTGAACTGAAGTGTCCATAGATGGCTCTTGCTGCAGGAAGTGGAAGCCAGGGTCCATCACAATACCCTCAGCAGAGCCAGCCCTCTGTCAAAGTAGCAGAGGCAGTGAAGAAAGCTGCAGGTCAGCTTTTCCCAAACCCGTCTGTAAGCAGCCTTTCTCGCAAAGAAACCCGTCTGTAAGCAGCCTTTCTCCCAAAGACCACCTCGTCCATTAAGACAGTAGGAGATGTTTCCTCTGCAGTGTTCATGCAGCCACCACAGGTCTCCAGCATCACCTGACACCCCATCGTGCCCACTACTGCCAAAATATTCATTGAGAGATGTACCATGGGTGGGGTCAGGGTCAGAATCAAGGACAGTGGGGGATGAGGTCCAGTGCCATCCTTGTTTGTGCTGCCCCAGCACAGTGGGTAGGGGCAGGAGGCGGGGCAGGGCTGTTGGGTATGGCCCCACACTGTCCCTGTTTGTTCTGTCCCTCAGTCTTACCCAGCTCTTGCTCTCTGTGGAGAGGAGCCCAAATTAGCCACAACCCTGCAACCCACAGAAAGTTTTGCTGACCTTGGGTGGCCCTAGGGGATTGTTCCAGGGCAAGACACAGAGAGATCTTCTTGCCTGTGGCCTGTGTGAGGTGACAACTCTGCAGAGAGTTGCACTAGATGCTGGCCAGGGCAGCAAGTGTGCCGGGGCCTGGAAGAGAGGACTGAGCACGAGTGGACCCCTTGGCACTGTGCGGGCTGAGCCACTTTCCCGGCTCCATGACTGCCAATCAGTGTTTCATGTACATCATTTCCTTGGCCATTGTGGTGTGAGGCATGGGTCTACAGGCATCCATAGAAGAGGGTCATTCTCCCTCCACACTGTCATAGCCTGGGGTTGGAAAAGCCCTTACTGTTGGTTGCTTATTCATAAGTATACACTCCATAAATATAAATCCAGTAATATTCATCCTATCAGTGTGCACTCCACAGATACGATACCCTCTGTGGAGTGAGCAGACCAAGGGCAGACTCTGAAGAAGAATTTTCCATCATTGAAACCAGACGCTCCCAAAGAGCCCCATCAAGCCCTCCACCTCCGGGGAATGTACATTTAATAGTGCATAGTTAATCCGCCAGTTATCTTTTATATGTGCAAACTCCCTTCTTCATCCCTCCAACTTTTTAGATGGTACCAGCACGATGTGGTTCTATTTTAAAGGCTTAAAATCTTGACCATTTTTGGATTAAGGTAACTTCTTCTTTGCCTGTGTTTCTTTGACCTTGGGTTTCTGCCTCCATTTTGGTGTGACATTCAAAGCCATCATGCAAGGTTCACCCATAGTGCTGTAACATTTAAAAATGAGTTTCTGTCCTAGAATTAAAGTGCATCTGTGAACCCTGAAGGGAAACGCACAGATAGACCTGCAAACAGATCTATGTGACTCTGACCTTCGCAAGTTCTGTCTCAGGTGCCAGCCTGTGTCCTGGGATCATGTGTTAGCTGGTGTTAGGCTCCTCTAGCAGCCTGGCTGTAAATCCTGAATCTCCTGATGTTAAGATGAACAATTGTGGAGTTTTACAACATACAGTAGCTTTCAAGAGTTCATGCAATTGGCTGGAGGCCATCTCCAGACAGGAGCCACACAATGGTCCAGAAGTTTGTGGCTCCTCTAAGCTCTCAGTTCCCCCTTCATACCACAGCCCTATAACAAATCTTAAGGAATGTGTGACCAGACAGCATGGTGTGAATCCACAACATGGTGACGGAGACCAGCCAGTGTTTCCTGGATTTCAATTTTGTTTCTGCTACTCCAAATTGTCTCTGAGTTTTGGAGTCTTCCTTTAAAAAAGGAAAAGATTGAAAGTGGGTGGAGTTCCGGCTTCTGGTAGGAAGATGTGTACATATGCATTGGATTCAGGCACAGTCAAATACTTAAGTTAATTAAACAAATGCAAGATGCTTTTAAAGCTACCGTTAACTTAGTTTTATTATCACCTGGCATGTTAAAGGGGATCAAGAACTTGCTGGTGTTAACCCTCTACCATCCACACACTTCAAAGTGGTGGCAAGCTGCCAGGTCAGTATTCACTCCCCACTTGTGTCTCTGGGTTTGCTAGAATTCTCCACTGGATAAAGTAGATTTCAGAGCTGCTCATCTGGCTCCATTTGCTCTCCTCCCATGTCAGATGAACCACGCTCAGAAGATGCAGTAATCCTCTAGGGTTCATTGTGTCATCTGTCAGGTGATGTAGGTGGTATGGTGTGGGAGCTAGACATTCTCTGAGAATGATCCCGGGACTAGGGTCAAGGGGAGGTCAGTCTACTTCCTTCAGTGGTGCACATTCATCTGCAAAGGGATAGCCTGGCAACTGAAGGGCCAACACAGGCAACTCATGATTTACTCCCCAGGAACTTGTGTGGTCTTGTGCTGATGAGATGGCTCAAAGGGTAAAGGCACTTGATTGATGCACAATCCTGGTGACATGAGTTCTGTCCTTGGAACTTATATAAAGATGGAAGGAAAGAAATGACCACATAAAGTGGTCCCTTTAATGATACACACATGCACACACACACACACACACACACACACACACACACACACCAATAACATTTCTTTAAAAAAAATAATTCACATGGTCTCTATCTTGGATACATAGTACATTTCATTTTGAAATTCTAAGCAAGTGAGGTTTTTAATAGAATTTTCAAAGATTTATTTTGATGTGCATGAGTATTTTGCCTGCAGGTATGTATGTCCATCATTTGTATGCCTGGTGCCAACAGAGTCCAGAAGAAGGTGTTAGAACCCCTGAAGAGAGAGGTTCAGGTGGTGGTGAGTGGCCATGTGGGCGCTGGGAACTGAACCCTGATCCTCTGCAAGATCATCAAGTACTCTGAACCACTCAGCCATCTCTCCATTCCCCCAAGTGATGCTTTTTAATATTAATATCCCTATCTTCACACATTTATATGAATTTACAGAATTTTGATAAGTATCTTGATCTCCATCATTCCAGCATGGTATGATAGTCTGGGCAATGTGGTGATGTTAACTGGACATTGATAATGTTTTATTCATGCTGCTCTTCTAAACACGGATACTGGATTGCAAAATGTGACTCCACTTAATAAAAAAAGACTGTTTACTCTAAATCAAATAGGAAATATTTTAAAATAAAATTAGTTGAAATCAACTATGAGGTTAAATTCTGTGTTCTTTTCTCCTGGGAAAGTACCTTGCTACAAAATGTTCTTCATAACCAATTCCCACCCTGAATATGGCTTTGGTGGCCCTGTGTACAGCCTCACGGAGGCATGGAGGAGTCCTTTCTGGTATCTTCACTATTGAAACCATCACAGTGCCACTCACAGCCAATGTCTCACAGCTGCAGCATTGCAGTTCAATAGTTTCTGCCTTTCCTGCTACATTTAAAGTTCACATCCCAAGTTTTGAAGGCGGACCTGAGTCATAATTTCAACAGGCTTAAATGGATTCTCACAGGGAGAGAGGGAAGTTTCACACAGCTGTGCATCATGGTCAAGGACTAGTGGAAAAACTCCAAGGTCTGAGACAAAGGGAGTTTTCTCAGAAGAGAGATGAAAACCAAATGTGTGGGCAGAAAGGCCCTGGAGTAGGACAGGATGGTGGAGGTCAGTACTGTAGAGACAGAGGCAGGCTGCTGAAGTGATACGTAGAGATGGTGACAGTCTGTGGACTAGGGAGGAAACGAGTGCAGAGATGAAGAGCAGAGACCAGATGTGCAGAAGGCAAGGCCCTAGACGCCAGTGGCATGGGTCAGCCAGCAGAGGGGCATCAGTCCTAGGGAGGGTGGGTGACCCAGCTCATGGCATAGGCAGAGTACACAGGGAGAGATGAAACCCCAGAGGAAGGGGTGAAGAGAGTCATCCTCACAGGGGTCTCGTGTCCCCCTAATTCCAAAGCAAATGATAAGGGTGCTCGGGCTCTTTTGCAGATGTTGGAATCACTAGCCACTCATAAAGCCCCTTACATACATGAAGACCTAGCCAATGTTTTTGTGAATGCTGAATCAAATGGAAGCAGATCAGGATACAACAGTGGGTGATAGAGTTTCCAGGCGGCTATTCTCTAGGAAGAAACCCCCAGAAATATTCTTATGGATTAACAAACAAGAATCCAGAAGCATCACACAAATTCCCGTGCTTGACTCTTAAATTGGAGTAACTATTGAGATCTCAGCCAGAGAGCAGCCAAGGGTTTCTTCTCGGTACGTAAACAGGCAGCTCTCATTGAATTCCTTCACTCTCTCAGTGTGATGGTTTTTACAATCCTACATGTCAGATTTTCACAACTTATATGAGTCCTAATTTAGAAAATTTTATTTTCTCACAGTTAGAATGCATTTAAGACTCTCTACTGTTCGTCTCTCACAATAAACAGTCATTATTTTGAATTCCACAAGTACCACCCACTGTTTGTTTCCCTTTGGGAACTTTCTAACCTCCCAGAACCTTGATGTTGATGTGGTTCTGTGGGCCACTGTGAGGGTAACATACAGCTCTGTGTCTACAGAGCATCCACAGCACTGCATGATGTTCAGTATACTGTTTCTATGGGTGCTGTACTGCCCCCTGATAAACCAAGGTCTGGTTCTGCCAGCACTAGTGCCCAGAATCTGCAAGGCACATATTCTGCTGGTACTGTCCAGGGCCACTTATGTGTCAGGAGTCCCCTGTAGCTCCGATGGGCTTGGGCTGCCTGAGGTGAGTGCATTCTAGAGTCTTCCCTTGTGCATGTCTTGTACATTGGTCTAGACTCACCCCAATGAAGAAAGGGAGCCCCAGGCACCAAGAAAGTCTGCAATCCACTGTCAGCATGGCCAGTCTTTTCAACTGTGTGTTGGCATATCTCAATGGCCAACGCCAGCCCTGTGGTCAACTATAGAGCCACTGTGGGTGGCGACCACTCAGGGTCATGAGTACAGGGAGGTGTGGCCATCGGAGTCCCTCCTGCCAAAAACTCAACCCTGCTCTTTCTCTCCAATACCTGGGTAAGCTGCTGTTGAGTAATGTGGTCTGAGATGTCTTTGAGCTTCATAAACAAGCACTGGTCAACAATGTTTCTCTCCCCATAATTATTCACTATTATGAAGGCTGAATTTAATAACATGAAATGTGTTTGCCATTGTCTGGCATAAATTATTCAAGAATTCATTTAAAGTCAGTGGCTGCTTCTGCCTTCTCCCCTTAGACTTCACATTGCAAGGTTTATACAGTCAAGGACCATCTTTCATAATTTCTATATCAGATTAGTACTTGTTCTTAAGCCAAGCATGGTGGCCAACCTGGGTTACACAGTGAGTTCCTGGTTAGCCTGGGTTAAACAGTGAAAATCTGTCTTAAAACAAAAAAACTCAAAATAAAAGGTAGTCTGTAGTGTGACTATATTCATGAATAAAATAATGAAGGGTTAGATTTAATAATATGAAAATTTCTTTGACAGATATGCATATGATACAATGGCTTAGGCAGGTACTACATGTCTTATGTATAATAACTCTGTCTTCATGACAATGCTGTGATGGGAAGAGGCCACCCATCCATTCAGTCTTCTACCCACCAATCTGACAAGCCATTCATTTATCCATTCAGCCCCCCACTTCTTATCCACCTACCCATCATTCATCCATCCATCCATTCAGTCTTCTACCTACCCATCCATTCAAATATTTGTCTATCTATTCAACCACCCGTAATCCCATCCATGCATACTTTCACTTTCCCATCCACCCATCCATTCAACCATTCATCTATGTATCCAACTACCCATCTTCCCATCCATCCAACTATTCATTTCCTTAATTATATAACAACTGATTTTGAACTGTTAAATTTTGAGATAAATTTTGCCCTACACCATGCCTGTAGTCCCAGCACTCGGGAGGCAGAGGCAGGTGGATCTCTGTGAGTGCAAGGCCAGCCTGGTCTACATAGTGAGTTCCAGGACAGCAGGGGCTACAGAGAGACCCTGTCTCAAAAAGACCGAAAAAAAAAACCCAAAAACTTAGTATCAAAAAGGAAATTTTATTAGTTAATTATAGACAAAAGAATGAAAAAAAAGAAAGATTTTGAAGAAGAAAGACTAGTGAAGAGAAAGGTAGAAGAGTTTCCTAAGCCACTGACTAGCACAGCAGTGACCTCACACTGGGAATGTCATTCCCACCCGCAAGTTAAGAAATGGGCAAAGTGACAGACAAGATCCAAATCCATGGAACTGGTTTGCTGACAAACTTTTTCAATGTTCTTGTATATGTCATGTATATGTATATATGTTTGCTTATGTACATTTACATGTGAGCATGAGGCTAATTTTCAAGTAAAACCAATGAACACTTATAAGAACCCTAAAAGGTCACACCTATTTCCTTTAAGATATATT
>NW_008335593.1:2081872-2090798 GCF_000622305.1 Nannospalax galili | reverse complement strand
AGTACATAGTAGAAAATTCAATTTACATGTAGTAATTCAATTCATATTAACATCTTTGCCTTATGGGACTTAAACCATAATTTTTGGAGAAACAGAACAAGCACATATACAACAAAATAATACATAGTACATAAAGGCTTATAAATGCTTCGATTAGTATTGACTTTATGAGAGATGACAGTCATAAGAGCTTTTTCAGGAGACTTATAACTGTACGTTGGTTTGAGGCATGTGTAACATCAAATATATGGACAGCAAACCCAAGGAAAGTCTATGAAGGAGAAAAGCAGGCAGGCAGTAATGCGAGGACTTCTGGGGCAAGATGGCGGATGCGGAGCTTCCCCTTGGTGAGGTGATGAGAAGGGGCAGAATAATGGACTGTAGATGACGTTATCCAAATGCAACAACGACAGTAAGTGCATTAGACACAGAAGAGGGGGTGATGGGACAGCAGAAAATGAGGAAGAACAGAAGGTTGAACCAGAAGGATAAGGCAAGCAGAACACAGCTCCTGCTGTGGCTTCCCAGCTAGCGGAGGGGCAGGGACGCCTCGTTCTAAAAGTCAGCCAGCCCTCCATGGTGAGAAGAGTCCAGCTAGCCTTACTAACGGACAAACCCATAGTTCCCATGAGCCTTAAATCCATTCAGAGGACTTGGTGTGCCATTGACTCATCCTGAGCTCAAGGCGAAGTCAGGTTTGCCATACAACATAAGCCTTGGGGAACTGTGACTGGGCATCCTCTTGAAAGGGACCGTGTTTTCTTAAGACCTCTAACCCATTTTTGGTTCTATGACCACTGGTGCGGTAGTATCACTAAGAAGACCATAAAGTCAAACTGTAAGAAGTTTCAATACCAACAGATTCACAAATCACAACACAGAAAGACAAGAAACGAAAAAAAAGCCAATAATACACACCTCCAAGAGATAAGAAAATTCCTCCATTATTGAATCCAATGATACAGAAAAGGTTGGAATGTCAGAGGTTGAACATCTGCTTGTAACAGTAATGAAGGAATTCAAAGACCATCCCAGTAGGCAGATGAATGAATCAGCTGAGAGTATGAAAGGACATGGATAATGAAGTAAGAAAGTCAGTAAGAAATTTAATATTTGGGGAAAACACAAACAGAAATTTTGTTGAACTGGGGTAAAATTGGGGTAAAAATCACTTTCACTAATTTCCAAGTAAATCATGATCAAAATTAACTAGGTTAAGAGATAATAAAAGGAAAAAGAAAGATGTCCTGGTAAGATTGTTGCAGGTGCTGTGTGCAGAGAGATAAGGTACCACATTTCTCTTCCACGAAGCAGTTTATTGTGCTAGCACTTGCGCTGTGAGATAGTTCTCAAATGCTGAGCCTTGGGCAAAGAAATGCCCATCTTTTCACTCCCCTTCACAGTTTGCCTCCATGTACGGTAACACACATATAACGATTAGGCTTCCAATGTTACAGGTTATGACAGGCAGAACAGAGTACATGTGCTCAGGAACAGACCAGGGTACCTTCCTGTTCCTTCTTCTGGGGATGGGGGGGTTGTTCCTGCGACAGGATCATCATAGGTAGTTAATATGGGAGTCAGGGTCACCCCAAGCTGTGCCTTGTCCTAGAGCAAAAGCTTCACTTTGTGTTTTATGCCACTCTGTGTGAATCAAGGAAGAAAATTTGGAATTGAGATAACAGAAAATGCAGATATCGTCATGGGAAGGAGTGGGAGAAAGTCCCAGAACCAACCCACTCCCCTAGAAACACAGATTACTGACAGCTGTCGCTCTCAGCTAGCTCCAATCAGAGCAAAGTCTGTTCTCAGTAACTCATTTCCACACTCCTGATCCTGAGCCTGATCCATATGTTTGTTCATACTGCATGGCGTCTCATAAGCCAGGAACTCTAATTATCAGGGGCTTCTGGTGTCTGGCCCTCCAGCAGAGGCAAAGACAAATTTTCTGTGCGTTCATGACCATCTCAAACTAACTGCTACAAGATGCACAAGAAACGTTCTAAACATGTACTTGAAAAGGGCTCTAGGCCTAAGATTCAGCAGCAGGCAAAGGCCATCAGATATTGAAAATAGTGCAATTATTTAAAATCTTTAGGAAAAAATGATGGCCATTAAAAGCAATGAGGGAATTCAGCCTTAGAGAATAAGCATATTTAAATAATTGAATATGAATTTCAGTTGCGTTATAGGAGTTATAATCTCAGTGGAAAGGTGACTGACATAGGTAGAGAGATCATTTTCTTTGTGATAATTGTTCCTTTCAACCAAAAGCAGGAGAAAATGTTAATATGGTAATGAAGACACTTCAGGACTGAAACAATCAGCCTCAGATTTCCTAGTGGCTAGTGACAATTATCTATTCAGAAGAATACCATGTGGCTGGAACTAAGACTGTTACACTATTTAATAAAAACAAAACTGTAATAAGCTTAGATTTGTTTAAATACCAAAGAATGAATAGTAAAAATTGCAACTTAAGGATCAATCATCTCTAAATTGGACTTTAATTACATCTGCTTTTTCTGATAAAGCCTGTGGCTGACTAGAGATTATTCTGCATTTCCTCCACTTGCTTTAATGCTGAAATGAGACCTTTTGATGGAATATTCTTTATTTTTCATAGGGAGAATTTCCACTTCCCATCGCCTACCCCAGTGTGTGAAGAGCTCCAAAGAGCACCATCACTCAGTATGATGAATCCATGATAGACGAATTTCATGTTTATGGTCTTTCCAAACCCACTGGGAAGACAAAGTTTAATGCAACCAACTGAACCAAAATTTAAGGAAAGTCTGTGTCTACAGGGAGGAAGGGGTGCAGAGATGGGCTTATCTGGGTATTGTAGGGAGACACAACTTAGAGCAGTGACAGTGGAATGGCTGACTATGGTCAGTGTGAAAAACCCGGGTCCTCAGAAATCATTAAATTATACAAGAAAAGTCACCCATGGCATTTGTCAAAGATAGTGATGAAGACAGTCCAGAAATGTCACTGCAATGGAGTTTTATAACACGAAACCAAGATCAAACTCAAGTCCAAACACAACAAGGGCCATGAGATTTAGAGCCAAGGAGCAGGTGGCTGATGGATGGGAAGTTACTAGAATAAAATATCAGGGTTAAGGATTCTGGCTAAACTGATCGAGTAAGGGGAAATATGGATGGTGTGAGAAAGTCACATTGTCTCATGTCCTAGATGATCATAAACAGGCTGAGAAATCTGCCTTTGGGTAATTTTATCTCTGAAAAATCTTAATACATTTTACTTATTTCGTTCGTGTGTGTGTGTGTGTGTGTGTGTGTGTGTGTGCAGGTCAGAGGACAACATGTGAGGGTCAGTTCTCTCCTTCCACCATGTGGGTCCCAGGAAAATAGATCTTAGGTCATCTGGATTGGGCGCAGACACCTTCGCCTGCCGAGCTATCTCAGCCCCGATTTTGTCACTGAACTGAAGTTCTCTGAAGAAATCAAATCTGGATGAAGATCCCACAGATGCAGACTGACCACGGTCACTAGAACTTCATGATGGTGGAGAGGAGGAATGTTTCAGACTGAGAGCCGAAACCTTCAGCTGTCTTTAGTGCCCTTGATAACCATCTGTTGCCGACCTCTGTGTCAGAACAGGCATCTCTGTGACTGTTAGGTAAAACTTTTGGACTGCATCACTTAGAAGACGCTAAGCTCCATGAATCCTAAAGCTAAGAATGTTACCAGGTGGCACTTGGAATCCATAGATTTCCTCACTTTTCTGTAACATGCCACCTGATGACCAAAGTATTTGACGGGTGCATCAATATATGACTGTCTTTTGTTATATGACTATAAAAGTTCGCATGAATCCATATACTAGAGTGGTTATAGAATCCATTGTTAAAAGAAAAACTAAGATTAAAAAAACGTGTCAAATACTCCAAACACCAAATAAAATACTTATAAATGTAAAAAGACACAGGGGAGTATGCAGCCAGCCTGGTTAAGCATTTGATACATACAGAGGATCTTTTTGGTTGCTTAAAACTCATATATTTTTTAGGCCCTAACATGTTCTCGATTATTTCAACTATAGGTATAATATTCCCAATATATGTCATGTAAATGTTATGTCACATGAAGAGACCAGAAAAAGAAAAGCCTGACCCCGATTCTGATGACCAATAGCATTAGCATGGTCCACTGACTTCCTCAGTGGTTTTAACCAACTCTTTCCTTCTTCTGAAAAAGCAATGCTTTCCTGCCAGCTGAGCTCCTCTATCCTGAGAATGAGCCTTGCTAGCACTGTGGGACATAAAGCTATTTGACCTCCAAAAACACAAAACATGATGCTTTCCCAAGAAGAAACGGTGTGAACTAAAGCGCCCAGCAAACGCCTCGCCTGCGCTGAGGCCTCTACAAGGCTGACTAAAGCTTCTGTTCTGTGGAGAGTTGCAATGCTAAGACCACAGTCAGTTTCTCTTGGGTGACCCTAAGTCCCCTTAATGCAACTCATTTCCCATTTCCTGGATCCCATCTGATATCCTTCTAGCTATTGGGTACAATCTTTGGAATACTTTGAGCTGCAGACCAGCCTCCACCCACAAGAAGCTGAGCATGTCATCAGTTAGCCTCTAAACCTATCTTGCAGACTCTGCCACTTTGCTGTAACCCACCTACCGTATGACCACACAGTGCATTTTATAAGTTGATTTATGACTGTCGTTTGTTCTGTGATTATAAAAGTTCATGTCAAATGTCCACATTAGGCACATCATTTGGGGCAATGTGAGTCCACGTTCTTGGCCATGGTCACTCATGTGTGGCTCAGAATGAACTGTCTCATATTTCCTCTGAGGTAGCAGCTGTGTCTTGCATAGTTGGGTGAGAATAGGGCTCGGTAGAGCTTGGCTGAAGTTGTATCAAGGAGGTGGTCTTTGTCAACTGTGACGAGTGTCTTTTGTCAGACAGAACAACGCTTATCTGTGCAGAAGAAGTCAACCAACATTCAGCTGGTATGATTTTTGTAATGTACATTTCAGAGCAGATTCGGGATAGAGAAAAGAAGTGTGAGAACCCTCCTACCATGGGATAAGACAGAAGTTCGTGGAAGTGTGACAAGAGAAGAAGAGAAAACTGTAGGGGAGGAAAGGAGCCTCTCCCCTCAGAGGGTGGCCCGGCCCCCCTCTCTGTCTGACCCAGCTGAGAGTCAAGAATTCCAATAGAATTAGTGCCATTCGCTGTGAAGTTTGCTGACATAAAGACAACATTCTCTTTGCCTAGAAATATTTCAGATGACAATGTTAAAATACCAGTGAGTCATGTTTAAGGTCTAAGTGCAAACAGCCTTTCTACTTTCCCAGCTTGATAATAGCAGCTCGCTAAGACGCTGTCCAGCAACCTCATTTACAGTAAAAGGCCCGTCTTAAACACTTGTGCAAACCTTGTGGCCCATGGCTTTGTCTGATCAGATTGTAACCCCATTCAAGGCACCTCAAAAGCCATGCTAAAATCTCATTCATAAAAAGGGGGTGTTTTTCCTTAGCTGCCCTTTGAATTGTAACTTGAGAGTCACCAAAATGGTACAGGTATTTTCTACTAAGACACTTAAGCATGACTCACACCTATAATCCCAGCAAGCAGGAGGCTGAAGCAGGTGGACTGGCAAAGGTTGAAACCAGCCTAGGGTACACAGTGAGCACTAGGTCAGGCAGACCTGCATAACAAAAGCCTGCCTCTCAAAATCAAAATAACAAATTAAAGAAGGAACATAAAATATAGACACGATGACAAAATGTCCAAAGCTGACAGCGTCAGACAGAAAGGTGATCCTCCTCCCTTGTCATTTCGGTCTGACCTCACAGGACTGAATACTGATGGCTAAGGACAGAATGAAGCAGGAACCCAGAGAGTGGACCCTTGCTAGGGTACCACAGGAGTCAAGACACAAAACACAGGCACAAACAGCCTTCTCTGTGGGCCACCCCTCCTGGACCCAAGTGATTTCTACAGGAATTTGAAATTTGTGGATGACTGAGGGTTACCACAGCAACCAGAAATCTCAAGACACAAAAAGCTCTTAGATAATGTGAGTCTCAGGCAAAGGCCTAATAAGGAACATTAGTGGACGTCCCTAGACATGAGAATTCTCTGTACCAGTTAGTATCATCCTCAACAACATGTGGCTTTCAACTAAAAGTTATGAGATTCAGGAAAAGGGAGAAAGAGCAACAGGCTCCCAAGAGGTAAAGGTGTCATTAGGCGACACATCTGGACTCCCGTTCAGAACTCTGGAAAACAGCATGGGAAAAGAAGGAAGGCTGCAGTGAGGACTGTCAAAACCCCAAATTACAACAGCTCTAGTTTAGAAATAAGGCCTGCTTTCATCTCTATCCTAGAATCTATAACTGCGTCTTTCCAGAAAATAGAACAATTTCCTGGTGGGTTGGCAGAGAAGGCTAGGTCAAACCAGTGCAGACGAGTAGACTGATCATTTCAAAGCTGGCCTCGTTGTAAGACGGGGCACAGAAAACAAGATAACTGACTTTGCACAGGCTGGACTTTTCTTTTTCCATGAGGAGCAATTCAGAGGAAACTTATGCTGAAGGGGTCAGGCTGTTTGGGAAACTGAGTACATCCTCTCCTGATTTTCCACAGGGATGGATACTGGGTCTGATGGAATTTCATCATGAATGACGTCACATTGATTTTTAGACTTGTCAATCAGGGTTATGGCTGGAGTGAGTCCCAGAAAGCTACAGAAACAAACAACAAGAACCATTGTAAACTGTCAACAGATAAGCCCAAACCTGGACCCTATCAGGACAGAAGAAAACACTATTAACCTGGAATTATATACCCAACAAAAGGTATTAAAAGTGACAGGCACAAAGTCTCTCCTGAAAAAAAGTTATACAACTAAAGGAAATAACTTATTTCTAACAGACTAAGAGCATAAGAAATGTTCAAGAACCTCTTTTGTTTAAAAATAAAACCTTTCTTTAAAAAAGGAAGAAGAGATGGTTCTACGGTTAAGAGACCGGCTGCTCCAGCAGAGAACCTGGGTTTGGTCCCCAGAACCCACGTGTCAGCTAATAGCCATCTGTAACTCCAGTTCCAAGGAATATGACTCCTTCTGGCCTACATGGGCATTGCATGCAGGTGGTGCATGCACATACATGCAGGTAAAACACTCATACATATAAAATGAAGGTTTTCTTTTCTTTTTAGAAAAAAAAAAGGTCTTTTAGGAAAAGGTGTTTGGGCTGAAATAATTACCAAGAAACAGACTCTCTCACACACACACGAAGCTCACTGGAACTGCAGCAAAGGAAATCAATGGTAAATTTACTATTTTTCTTGGCTTGGATTACTTTAAAGCTTGCTAACCTAGCAAACAACAGCAGCACTGTGTGCCTCTGGCAAATGTGGAAGTGTGAAATATTAGATACACAGCCCCCGGTGGGAAGCAGGATGGAGGGCTCCCTCATGACTGAAACCCTCAGCACAAAGGACCAGCTTGTAAGAAACTCGAGAGCTCATTGCCCTAAGCTTTGACTGAATACGGAAAGAGAATTGTAAATAATAGGTCAGTCATAACAAGGGAACTGGAACCTCAGCACATGGTTAATCAGCATAAGACAGAAATGGGTGAAAAGATGAAAAATCGGCAAATAGTATGATGTCAGGCTTAATGGGGACATCCACCGTCATCTCAGAAAGAGGAAACAGCAGTACCAAGTACAGAATGTCAGAGTGGAAAACCCAGAAAACAGCTGCAGTCACAACCCCGTGGAGCTCAGCTTGCACCCTGCTCAGCTGCCCCCAGGTGTGTGAAACAGAGGCTTTTCACATTGGGTCTTGCCCTGAGAGACTCCATTCCACAAGCAGCAAGCGTTGGTCCAATTGTGAGTGTGCAGAGGCAGGGTGCACTAACACAGCCACCTGCCCAGCATACCCAGGAAGCCCAGACTGAAAGACACCTTTGGAGAAGAAACAGGTGTATAAGTATACACCATATCTGCAGTGACTCACCACCCAGGAAAAGTGTCCTAACACAGCATGGCTAAGAGAGGCCAGGCTGGACCTGGAGCAGAGTTGAGTCAGGGAGGCCCAGTCCACACGAAGATCACCATAGGGAAAGGACTTTCTTTTAGAAAGAACTCAGATTCAAGTGCCTCCTGTTCCCAACCCAGACCCACCAGAAAGGATCTGGTAGAACAAGCTGGTTCTGTGCCAGGCCAAGAGCAGGGCCTTCCAGTCAGAGGAGGCTGTTTTTATTCAGAGTATGGGTTTGGAAGCCCAGAAGGTACTAACGTAATACAAGACAACTGTCTCTCTCTGCTCCTACCTGCTAATGGGCTCCAAACAATAAATACATTAACAGCTCCTTCGACAGGGTCAAGAGTATGTCTAGGAATTCAATGAGTGTCCAACAACCGTCAAAGTGCAATGCACAGTGTCTTTCCGACAACTAACAAACTTACAGAAAAATTACCTAAAAATGAATAACATTCTTACATGTTGAACTACAAGACTACGAAAATAATATTCAGAAGAAAACCAAAATTTAAGGCCAGAAGGGTTCATGCCCAAAGCCAATCCTTGAAGGGAAAACATGAGAACTTGGATCGTGTCAAAATTTTACAAACGTCTATGGATGCTGCAGGATGTGAGGAAAGAGGAATGCTCATCCACTGCTGGTGGGGCTGCAAACTTACTCAGCCCCTATGGAAAGAAGTGTGGAGAACTCTTAAAAAAACTACAAATGAACACCTGACCCAGTTATACCACTCCTCAGCATATACCCAAAGAACTCGTCCTATTGCAGAGACACTTGTACATCCATGTTTGTTGCTGCTCTTTTCACAATAGCTAAGAGATGGAAGCAACCTAAGTGTCCCTTAATTGATGAGTGGATAATGAAAATGTAGTTCATTTATATGATGGAGTTC
>NW_008335593.1:2036427-2081558 GCF_000622305.1 Nannospalax galili | reverse complement strand
TACTAAGGGGGAAAGGGAGGGAATGGAGACACCTTAATTGGGGAAACCATGGTAGAAGGGTTAGACAATGTGAGAGATAAATAATGCCTAGCTAGTTTTAGAAAACCAGTGGGAACCATATTAAGCCAACAACCTACTGACAAATTATACATACAACCAGATCAAAGAATGTAATGTTTCCTTATTTTTAAGGTGGTTTTGTTACTGGAGTTACTAAGGGTCAGAGCCTGACCCTGAAAGCCCCAAGATGACAAATTTGGCCACCTTAATAAGCCAATTGCAACAGTACTCATAGAAAGCAGAAAAGAATTATTCAATGTGGAAAGAGGGACAAAGAGGCCCCGTGAGCTCCACCCCCAATTCACCTTTAGGGTCCTGATGTGAGGTGAGGTTTCAATAAAGAACAAGAGGTACGCATTACTAAACATGGTCAAGGTGTGTCCAGCCCACCGCTGACCCACCCTTGTCTCAGCTCTGGAATCACCTGAACCAGGCTTCAGTTCCCTTCCTCCAGCATCAGCCTCCTGGGGAAAATTCCAGTTCCTCTCCGTGTCTTGTTTCAAAAGACAGACAGTTGAAGGGAGGGGTCCAAATATCTGTTTAGAATATCACTAAAGCTGTCAAGACAGTTAGAGCTTTGTGGTTGTGCCAAATTGTGTCTTCAATCACAGGAAATACTAAAGAATCCTAGTGACAAAGGATACAATGTCCTTAACATACATTCAAATGCTATAGAAAATGTGTATGACCACACATATGTACACACGTGTGTCCACATGGAGAGGAGAGTTCGGGGGGAGAGGGAGAAATAGCAAACGTGAATCTGATTCTGGAGTGCGAGTATACGATTTCCTTGAACTATTATAACAATTGTAAAAGGCTTTTGAAACGAAGTAAAAAGTTACAAATCCATTTAGAAATGGAGAAGTAACACCTGAGCACCTGAAGTCCAAATCTCAATCTGCTCAGCAGCTTGTCACAGCTTCTTGGGACTTTCGTCATCATCATCATCATCATCACCACCACGTCGTTCCAAACACCAAGTGGCTTATAGAGCTCCCCTTCCTGGAGCAAAAAGATCAATTCAGGAAGGAGAATGCCCATTGGTTATCTTGGTGGATCAATGCTAACCTCAAAAGTCAGACATGAAATCAGTAAATGTCCGATATTCTGTAGGAAATATTATCCAGACAGTCACTACCTAATGAGAATAATACTATCTTTGAGTGTATCTTCATAACGGGTATTGTCTCTGGATTATTTCTAACTTTCACTTAACATGCATTTAAACGGATACATTAATTTATACACATTGTTTCTGTAATGAAGCAGTTGTGTATATGAGTGTGTTTCCCCACTGAAGTAGCCAGGAGCTTTCCCACCTTGTCCTGCGTTTCCTGTTTCCGCCCAGTGGGAGCAGTGCCTCTTGGGGTACTGGCTTCAGCTGCATCTCTTAGGGAGTTCTCATCTCCTGCTGTCTTCCTTTGCTTTCTGAATTTCTTTCTATTTATGATAGAAAGTAAAATAAAGCCCATTAAAGCATTCATTTACATGAAATCAGGGCACTTGTTCGGCCGCAACATGTGGTCTGAACAGATAGGTATTCAAGCACGCTTGCGTTTTTCCTGATTGCACAGGGCAGTTTCTTTTCTGGAGACAAGCTGCAGAGAGCCAAGATGCCCAGAATCCAAAACGAGATCTTCTCCTGAATGCTCTGTCTGTCTGTCGGGGATACGCACTGAAGCTTGGACATTGCTTACCTCCCAGTCCCCACACTTCTACAGAAAGGGATCTTGGAGGCCTGGTGTCCCAACAGTCTGCACTGGCTTTTGTTTGGCAGAAGGAGGCGGAGGCTATCTGCTGGTGTTTGGAAGTTATCTGTCTCGAGCACAGGGTATAACCTGTACACTGGAAACAAGGTCCAGTCAGGATATCCAGAGAAGGAAAAGCTTCGTCTTACTTAATGTCTTGGAAGATGTCCCGCGGGAGTGGGTTTGAAAGGTTGATGTCAATACGGCGGGGAGTGGGTTTGAAAGGTTGATGTCAATACGGCATGGGTCTCCGACTTCACAGGAGGGAGGAAGTGTCCAAGAAGAAAAGCCACAGCAAGCTGGCCTTCGCACAGGGCACTCGGGGGCCAGCTAAGAGTCCTAGTGGACTGTGGGCCAGGTGGCCTTGGGCACTGACCTCCCTGCTGTGAACTTCTGAAGCAAGTCATTTTCTACAGCTGCTGGTATTTCAAGTTAGAAATAAAATGGGTAAAGCCCAAAAAACAAACAAACAACAACCCAAATTCTCCACACTATCAAAATTCTCCACACTATCTTAAAATGGTAAAATAAGTAACACACCAAAAGATCTGCCATAGTTAAAATGCCCATCAGTCTGCACAAGTTTGGAAATAAACTCAAAACGGGTAGATTTTTTCTAAACAAATTCTCAGAAGCCTGCTTTAGGAATTACCCATCAGGCCTGCTATCCGAAGTCTGGATCAACAAGCCAAGGGTGGCGGAAACAGAAAAGCATAAATCCTCCCATATATTTAAAAAATAAATTTATGATGATAAATAATAATTAGCTTAATCTAACTATTCAAGTACTGTCAGCATTTATTGTTCTAAATTTGAGCTTCTCAGCTGATTGGGTCTGTGATGTATCTGACATCTGCTTAGAGGACTCCTGCCCCATGCCCAACATTGTAAAGTGAATGGTATGACAGCTGGCAACAGGAACCTTATGCCAGATCCTGTGAGAGCCTTTGACCCGGTGAAAGCTGTGCATTCCCCACACCAGGAGGACTCCATCCACCGGCATTGCTGTCACATGGCCTGAGAGGTCCACGGCCACCACTTTGGCACTGGAGCTGAAACCCTCCATGTAAAACACAGACCTTGCCTTCCTCTGAAGGCATCATCCTTCCTTTACATTTTATATTCCTTTTACCCACCATTCCTTTACATTTTACATTCCTTTTACCCACCATTCCTTTACATTTTACATTCCTTTTACCCACCATTCCTTTACATTTTACATTCCTTTTACCCACCATTCCTTTACATTTTACATTCCTTTTATTCCTTTACATTTTACATTCCTTTTACCCACCATTCCTTTACATTTTACAGGACTGCTTTCTTGCAAATCTTGATTCCCTCCTCATGCTGAGTCCTCCTGAACCTACCCTGTCCATCTTCTTTCTCTGCCCTGGTACCCAGGGCCTGGCTTGCTCAAAACTAATCTTTCTGTTCCATATGCTCATCTCTTCACAGGTGTGTGATCACCCAGGACCCAGATCTCTGACAGGGATTTCCCCACTGGGCAACAGATCCAGCCCTCTTCACAGTAATTCCACTTGGAGGCCAACCGGTATGTGAGCATTGCTTTTCTGTCTTTCTCCTTTGCCTAGCATAGGTAACACATTGAAACACCTCTATGTACTGTCTTCTTGCATAGACCAAACCAACCTGACCAACCATGTTGTGACAACAGTTTCAATCAACTTCTCATCTTAGATTCCCAGGGAGATGCAGCCTTAGTGGCCAGATTGTGGTTTGTTGTTGAGTAACCTTGGCGTGGGGTTTCATTTTGGCACCTGCAGGTATCAGAGGAACACCTTGCCCTGGGTCAGTTCTGAAGAGGTAGGACCATCGGCTTCATCTAATCCACCAGCTCTGCAGTGCAAGACCCTGAAGCACTTTCAGTTCCTAGATTAATCCATTCATTCTCTCTCTCTCTCTCTCTCTCTCTCTCTCTCTCTCTCTCTCATGCTCTGTCACCCTTTCAACCTCTCCCCTCCTTTTTTATCCCCCTCTTTCTCCTTTTTCACCTCTGACTCAATATTCTTAGTCATTTTTTCTGTTTCCTGAGAGCTTTAAAATGTTCATAAAAATATCATCCACATGATGTGTTGTAATTTAACAGTGCTTTTTTGGCTTTATTAATCTAAAGGAAAGAACCATTATTTGGAAGAAACAAACTTACAAACGTTATTAAAATTTTAGAAGGTAAAAACAGCACTGTGTGTTTCCTTGTAAGAAGTGACACTAATTCCTTTGGAGATTTAATTTCTGAGCTGTGTTTTCTATCTCACGTTCCCCATTATGGCTATAGACCTGAAAAAGAAAAGTAGAAACCAGGTTCGAAATCAGTGCTTCCTCACTGCGCATTAGCCTTTCCGGGACATTCGCTCCACTGCCTCCTACAAACCCCTTGCCAGGCGAGGTTAATGGTTTCAAATGGACTTTCTCAACCAAGTGGCTAGAAATAGAGATTTTTATCAGGAACCTGGAATTTAATTCTGTGTAGGATTAAAGAAAAAGCACCCACGGTTTACAGACTGCCTTTTCAAATGAAAGGAAAAGAAGCCCCTGTCTGGATGAATAAAAGGGACAAAAAATAGCTTCAAGCTTCATTTTCTAAAACCCAGTTTTTGATTGATTACTGGCAGTTCTGTAAAATAAATATCAACAGACCTGGAGTTTTAATTGTTTCAGAGAACTGAATTCAAACATCCAGCCACAATGTTCCTGGTATATGGATCACCTGAATGGAGGGTTCCTACTGTTGACTGACTGGTACTGCCCACAGCCACCACTTCCTGCAGGGTTTCCCTATGGCGCTCATCCTAGCCCCGCTGAACCCCAGATGCCTGGGGTTCTGTGGCATCTGCTTCCCAAGCTACCCCCTGCTGGGTTCCGGCATCTGTAACTGCAGCATAGACCGGAGGCTGCTGCAGCATTCCACTCACAATTCTGGAGACAGAAGTTCAAGATTAAGGTTCACAGATGGATGCACCTGGAAGGTCAGTGGCAAGGGCCTCTCTGTGGTTCCCTTTCTTCTTTGTTTTGTGATAGGGCCTCACTCTGTAACCTCCCCCAGCACTTTCTTCCTAGGCTGGGCTGGCCACAAACTCGAGACAACCGTTCTGCCTCAGCTTCCTGAGTCTAAGTGTGAGTCACCGTGCTGGGCTGTGGTTCCCTCCCTGGTTACTAATACGTCTGTGAAGGAATCAATGGCCTCACTTTCTAACAGCATCACCTTAGGAGCTAAGATCTGAGCAGAGGATGTTGGGGACACAAACCTCATATCTACTGTTGTCCTTCAGAGACCTACCATGATTGATTAACACTGTGCTTTGAGATCCATCTCTATAATAATGACAATCTCCCAAGAATACTGCTCATGGCTCTCATCCCATCCAGGAGGCAGAGAGAAGGTACAGTGAGAAGACACCAGCCGTGAGCAGCCCAGCAGTGAGCAACTGAAGAAAAGCCCAGCGCTACTCTCATGAGGGCAAGATGCGAGCTTCCTCTTGTACAACTTTGACTGTAGATATGGGGTCCCCAGACACCCAACCTCCACGTGTACCATGAAGCCACCTGTGCATTGCTGGCTGAGTATATGATTACACACATTTCATGCAACATGGGCACTGGCTCCTATCTCTGCCTGCCACCTTGAAACACCTTCTGGAACATTCCAATCACTTCAAAGAAAAGAGACACAGTTGAACTGGTCCATTCTACTGTGTCTTTATTGCCAGACAACAGAGTAGATACATTCATTTGTTTGTTGTTGTTTATTCCCTTATCGTTTATTAAAACTCTTAATCTATTTCTCGGTGGAGTAAAGGCCAGTGGAATTTAGAACAGCAAGCTGCCCAGTGTTTAGGTGGGGAGATTAAGAGAGCACATGCCTTGATTGTCAAGGTTCGGGCACTTAGTCTCTGACTTCTGACAAATTAAATTTAAGGTGCCTGTTAGATGTTTAGATGGAGAAAACTAGTCAACATCCTTAACAGAGGCAGGCTAGAGATGAACGGAAACCTGTCAGGTACAGATATGTCCTCAGGACAAACTCACAGGGAAAGCCAGGGAGAAAGAAGGCTCCTATGAGGAGCAGAGAACTGACTGAGGGTATGCAGTATTGCAGGTGGGAGGAAAGAGAGGGATAGCTTCAGTGTGAAAATAAGAACTTCCTTCCTGTGAGGACCCAGCACCTTAGATGGAAGGGGAAGAGCCATCACACAACAGGAAGGAAACACAGAGACCAGCAGTGGAGTCTGAGGGGCGGAGTAGGGATGCAGAGAAGGGTTCCAGCTGCACGGACATCAGCAAAGCCCGAGCGCAGTGATTCCCAGCAGCACAGGGAAACCAGCCCCTGACTCCAGTACTCTGAGGAGACAACTCTGCCAGCTCCCACTTCCTCACCCTGGCTAACAATTCAAGCACGCTCAAGGAAACACCCTCTGTTCAGCCTTCTAGTCGCCAGGCTGACAGACTGTGACCAGCTCTAAAATGGCCTTGTTTCTCCAGCAAATGTTCTCTCTGCCATTTATCTGTGACCTCTGTCAAATGTGAATAAAGGCATCCTTTAGACCACTTTGAAGCATCTTGGTTCTTCTTGGGTGGATTTGTTATCTTCGAAACTTCCTGAGGCTTCCGTGGAATGCAGTCCACAGACACCTGTGCCACCCCTGTGGACCATCAAGTGTAGACTTGGACTGAATCTGCCCTCAGCAGCCCCTTCTCACCGAGCCCCTCAGTTACGCAGTGTCATTTGCTGGCTTTGGACCTTGGTCCCTGCTGTTTAGTCATCACATCTGAATGTTACCAGGAAGGAGTTAATGGATGAAGAGGAGAGCAGAGTCCAGCAGATGTGTGCACTGCATGCCTTGGTCAGGGAGAAGGAGGGCCTGTCAGAGACCAGGGAGGACTTCCCAAGAGTGGGTTCTTGAGGGTTTTCACGAGTCCGGGTAAGAGCCATTTATAAGACAGCCATTACAGTAGCCTGAAGGTCCAGCTGCAGGTCAGAATTCCTGGGGTGGGGGCTCAGACTCCAAGAGCAGTGGCAGGCCCCAGCAGGCTCCCTGAGGAAGCTGGTGTATGCCAGTGCCTTGCAGTATCCAAAGAGACCACCAACTCTCCAAGAACAGAGATGCATTTCTTAAAGCAAGCTGGGAAGGTCAAGACAGAAGGCACCTAGTTAGAAACATGATGTATTATTACCTGGCAGGACACAGGGAGGGACAAGGGCCAGGAGAAAGAGAGGGAGATGAAGAGGGAGAAGAGGAGAAACAGAGGGAGAGAGGGAGGGGAAGGAGAAAGTGGGCGAGGGGGAGGGACAAAGGGGAGAAGAGGAGGGAGAGAGGAAGGAGGAGAGGGGAGGAGGGGGTGTGAGGAAGAGTCCCGCATGTGTGCTGGCCGTATGATTTTATATGAAACTCCCTCAGGATGAGGTGCTCTCCTGAGAGTGAAACCCTCAGCTGCTAATCACTTCTGAGAGGTCCCTCCCACCTCTTAGCCTGCTTGCACTGAGGATTAAGATTTCTTGGTTTTTGTCTGTCGGTCTATTTGGTTTTGATAGAGTCTCACTCTGTAGCCCAGGACCTGGAACGCACTGCTCTGCACATATGTAGTTCTGACTGGCCTCAAACCCATTGTAATCCACTTGTGTGCACCACCTCACCTGGCTCAGATTGTCTCCGACACATAGATTTTTGAAGTCACCACAACAGCCTCATATATTGTGTATGACCCACATACTACACACATGTTAAATAAGTGCTGACTTAGTTATTTCACATTTCGAAGCCACACCTGGTACCCACAACTTTTTGAGAGGAACTAGGTGTGATGGGAATTTTGAGCACAGGGAGAGAAGGCCTTCATGGTAGGGAACCTACTAGAAGATTGTCTTTACACCTCAATATAGCATAAAAAAATAGATGTAATGAAAGAAATTCCTAGTTACTATAGCAACAAGAGCTTTTTCCCACTATTTATAGATCATGCATATTAGAGATGAAGATACGTGCTGTATTCTATTTTTACATATTTAAATTAAAATCTTTCCAAGCAAAATTTCCTCCTTCCCTGCTTCCACCGAGCATCAGAAAATGAAGCAACTTTTAAAACTCAAGATTAAGAGAGCCTTTAAGTCATCAACATGAAATGCAAGGATGGAAATATGTTTCAAACACTGATTTTCACTCCAACCTTAACCAGAACTGTACATTGACTTATCTGTACTATATTCTGATTAGATACATATCCAACTGCATGCACATCCAACTGCATGCATACCAGAAGGCACCTCAGTGTTCTAAGCCAGTTGTCCCTACGCCAGCCCTCTCATATCAAGTGCAATCACTCAAAGTCATGAGCACTGTTCTCCTTTTGGCTGATGAGAACAGGTTCTAGGTAAAAGACCATAATTTGACTATAAGCAGAAGCTCAGGACTATTTGGTGACACATTCCCAGGAGGAAGGCTCACTTGAGGCCAAAAAGGTCTGAGTTTAATCCAGGCTTTGGTATTTAGAGCTGAGTCACTTAGGCTGTCTCCTCAGCTGCAAGTAGCTGTTTTGAACTCAAAATGTTGTAAAGTAGATTAAACGAGATAATGTGCTCCAGGTGTAGACCCTGCAAGCGCTCAGGAACACTGATTAATGATCTTATTCAAATGTTAAAAAACCATGGGACTTCTCCCAGAAAAATTAGTACCTTTTATACCAGATCATGAATTTCCAAGTGAATACAATAAGTACCTGTACATTGCTTATTTTTCAACAAGTTGGAGAAGTAACGTGGGCAAAATTTTTAAGATGAGGACATACTCAGTATGGGTAAAGTCGCAGTTAGGCATTCAAGTCTTTCCTGCAGAGTGGGGAGCTGGACACATCTATTCAGAAGATGCTGTGCCTGGGGCTGAAGCTGGATTTTAACAGCTCCATCACAGCAAAGTCCAGTGGAGTGTTAGCAAGCTACACGGTGCTGGGCATGAGAAGAGAGGAGAAGGGGGGAGAGGGAGAGAGAGGGAAGGGGAGGGGAGGGAACAGGAGGGAAGGGGAGGGGGAAGGAAGGGCAAAGGGGACAGCCATTGGTCTCTGGACACCAGTCATCTGTTTGCACTGGCCATCAACCAGGCATTCATGGTCACTCTTTCCTTCTTCAAACACAAGGTGAACATCATTCCCTTCCTCTTACGGGGGCAGAAAGACACAAACATGAAGGTAACTTACGAGATGGAAGATCTGTGGTGGGGAACTGTACACACTGCTGTCCAGTGGAGGAAGGAGGTAACTTTGAACCAGGCAATGGCAGGGTGTTGGGGGAGTGTTGGATGGAGGTAGGAAGCGGGGGAGAGAGGTTAGAGGGCCCTGATGAAGTTTAAAATCCCACACAATGGGTATCATGGCTATTCCCGACTTGTACACTCATCCTGTCTTTTTGGGAGAAAATTTCAGCTCTGTGGTGCAGTCTGGCCTTGATGCTTCCTAGGCGGCCCTCACACTTATGGCAATCCTCCTGCCTCAGACTTTTGAGTGCTGGAATTGCAATCACAGGCCACAAGTTCTGGCTTTAAACTATTTCTTTACTTGCCTTTTTCAGGTTGTTAGACTAGAAATATGAGTTCAAAAAAGGATTTTTAAAAACTATTTTGGTAAATCGAACATTTTCTCAGAAATAGTTCAGGTGGAAAAGGATCTTATAATGATATAACGTAGGAAACTAGAATAAGAATCCCGTGCCATATGCTCATGAGTCAAACATATACATTCCTATTTTGAGTTCTGACACTCCCCAGTGAATGTGACAAACACATGTTGAGGTCTTCCCTATATTGTGTTATGAGCCAAGTGCATTTTGAACCAAAGTAAGCCACACAGGAAAGAAAATAAGTTGAATCTGCTAGCGAGCTATTGCTCTTTGAGTTTCTTGGGTTTCATCAAGCACCTGCCAATTTTAACTTAAGTGTTTGAGATGTTTTTATAAAGTGCACAAAGAGTTCTCTGGAACTTTCCCTGTACTACAGCAGAGCTCACTCAGCCTGCAGCTCCATTTCACAGGAGCTGAGTGAACTTGTGTCAGTTCCCCAGCTCCACTGTGTTGCTATCTAAAAAGAGAAAAGCAGTTTAGGTTGTGTTTAGAATGAGCTCTTGATACCTCAAGAATGCTTGTTCTTTGGCATTTTTATAAAACTTCCTCATCTGCAGTCTGCCATTACAGAGAATTACAGTCCAACACTTAAGAGTGACATTTAACAATCAGCCACCCACAATCAGAGGAACTGTGTCAGTTCTCAGCATTATCTAAAAGAAAAAACTCTGAAAACCCACCTCACAAGAACATGAACTTTACCTTCTGGATAAGACAAGCATCACTGAAGCATCTCCACTTAGGAAAAAGATTTAGATAAAACATAAATGTCAGCCCAAGTATATCCCAAGTATCTAGAAATATCACCGCCAGATTAAAGGAAAAGGATGTGTATGTGACAGGGGTGGTCTGCCTGGCAGGGTAGCTTTGGGGGGTCACAGGCATTAAGAGACAAGATGCACCTTACCGCAAAGTGTAGACAGCTCCAGCTACTATAAAGTTGTAGGGGTTTTTCTCATTGATCTTTGAAATGCATGTGGAAATCTTTAACCCAAAGAATCATTTTTCACAAATATGAACATATGAGCTATTATTATTTTTATTAGGCAATAATCATAAATTATATATTATTAAAAGTAATGAATCAATGAAAACCACACGCATGTGTGATATATGACAGACACTCTTCAAACCACTCGTTTTTTATTTGCGAAAAGGACAGAATTAAGCCAGGGTTGGTAGAACAGACCTCCAACCCTGGAACTCAGAAGGCTGAGGTGGGGGCATCCAGAGTTCAAGGCCAGACTGGACAACACACATGACTCTGGCTCAACAAAACAAATCAAACAAACAAAAGCTTTTACTCGGTGGGAGCAGACAAGCTCTGGAGACAGTTGGAATTAGAGCTTCTTTCTTTTCCTTCCCTGAAAATGGGCCCAAGGGAGACCTCACACTATGAGAGAAGAAAGCCATGCATGTTGCTGCCTCACGGGCCACACAGGGAATGCTCTGGGCACTTGCAGTGGGACATTCACCCTGCGGACTGCAGCCTGCACTGCCAACCTCAAAGCTGCTCTCTGAAATTAAGTTTTCCAGCTGTGATAGTCTTTCCTGCACACAGATTAACCCTTCTTTTCCTTTTAAAAATTAGTTTCTGGGGCTGGAGAGATGGCTCAGCAGCTAAGAACACCGGCTGTTCTTACCCACAGGGCAGCTAACAACTGTCTGTAACTCCAGTTCCAGGGGATCCAACAGCCTCTTCTGACCTCCGCGGGCATTGCATGACATGGGTGCACTTACCTACATGCAGGCAATACATGCATACACATAAAATAAAAATAACAAATAAATATATATTTTTATCATTATTTTTTTAATTTTTAATAACCATATCAATAGAAGAAGCATTTCACTACAGCTTTAACATATTCAGTAACACACTCCAGAGAAAGAGTACATCTCTTTCACAAGTGGGTGTAAGTTTCTAGGTTCACAGTTAATACAGTTATATAATAATGAACTCAGTATAAGCCCCCGGAGAGAGAAGCCCGTGGGTTGGAGCATAAATATATTTTTAAAAAATTCTGAATACAAAGTAAATGGGCGTCATTATGGCATTTTCTTACATCTACGTTAAAAAACTTTGTTCTTATTCCCCTGTCTCCCCACTGCACTCCCTTCCTCCTCTCCACAGTTCCATCCCTTCTCCCTTCTGTGTCATCTAAGCTATCACCCTCTCATCGGTCCTTCTGTCCCCAAGATTTCTTCTCTGCTCATGATCTCCTTGTATGAACCCTTATCCCTCTCTCTCTCTCTCTCTCTCTCTCTCTCTCTCTCTCTCTCTCTCTCTCACACACACACACACACACACACACACACAAATTGAATCCAGATTCCATATAGGAGGGGAAATGTTGTGCTAACCTCTCTGAGTCTAGATTATTAGGGATATTACAACAGTGAGCTGGCCTTTACACATCACTCAAAAATCAAGAAAATGCCCCAAAGACACAGTCCAATGGAGACAGTTCCTCAGCTGAAGTTCTCTTTACCCAGGTGTGTCACGTTGACAACTGAACTTGTCCAGCAAAATCGTCACAAGCACATAAGTATTAAACCACAACCTTTCCATTTCTTGTCCCCAAGACATGATGTTAATATTAATATTACAATATAAACAGTACAACTTTAAAAGTCCCACAGTCTTTAAAAATTCAAACACCTTAAAAGTTCAAAGTTTCATCTCAGTGTTAGTAGCAAAAACAATGAGTCTTTCTGCAAGGAACAATATATTCTGAAATGAAATGGAGATCTTTTTTAAAGGTTAAAAACTCATTCAATTTTACATCTTATAGGGCTTATACTGAGTTCAATATTGTACAACTGTATTAACTCAACTGTAAACCTAGAAACTTGCACCCACTTGTGAGAGAGATATACTCTTGCTCTGGAGTGTGTTACTGAATATGTTAGAGCTGTAGTGAAATGCTTTTTCTAATCATGTAGTTATTAAAATTTTTTTAAAAGTCAAAATCTCTTTAAAAAGGCTCCTAACTATGAGCTCCTATAAAATCCAAACAAGTTATATCCTCTTATTCCTAAATGGAAGAACTAGGCACACTTAAGCAAAACCAAAGTCTACCAGTGTAGTAGGGATTCACTCACGATGTTCTGGGCTCCAAAGGGCTTGGACAGCTCCACTTCTCTGGCATTGCTATCCACGGCACACACAGTTTGGCTTGTAGGTTCAGGCCGGCTCCATTCCATACCTGCTGGTCGACCTGATGGTCGTCCCATGGTCCTGGAATCACCACTATGCTGGAGTCTCCATTGCAACTGAAGCTCTCCCTTCACCAATGGCCTCTCATGGCCTCTCAGGGTGCCAAGCCACAGATTCTTTCATCATGGCGGTATTCACTGCAACTGAGTGAGGCAGCACTTTCACCAGTGTCCTCTCCTGCCCTCTCAGGGTACCAAGCCTCAGATTCTCTCCATTACACCCACCCTCAAAACCAGTACAACCTGTGGGAGTCACACATTTCCAATTCTGCCACCAGCTTGAGGTTTAGGCTGGGTCCCCTCTGGACCACAACTTCCATGTGCTGACCCTGAGGAAATACTTTTCAGAAAATTTCACTCAGTGATGCTGGTCTCTTGTTACTCCAAGCTGATTTTTCAGCCCCAGCTGACAAGCACCAATTATTCCAGTAAAGCAAAAAAGGTTTCACTTCCAAACACTCTTAATTCAAACTATATCACACAAACAGCCCTGATAGACTTTGATTCACTTTGAGTCTTCACAGGCCAGCCTCCAAAATGTACCCCTCTTTCAGCATTATCCCCCAAGTTCCTACAGAGCACCTCACTGTGCCCCAAGCATTTTTCCAGTCCAGAGCTCCCAAAACTTCCACAATCCTCCCAGACACATATGATCCATTCCATTACAGCAAAACCCCAGGCCTGTTACCAATTTCTGTCCTAAACCAGCTTGGGGAGGAAGGGGCTCATTTTCTCTTACATCTCCCAGGTAACAGGTCATCACTGAGGGAAATCAGGACAGGAATCTGGAGATAGGAGTTGAAGCACAGACCATGGAGGAACACTGCTTACTAGCTTGCTCCTCTGGCTTGTGTTCAGTCTGCTTTCTTCTGCAACATAGAACCACCTGCTCAGAGGTGACACCTCTCACAGTGGGCTGGGCCATCCCATATCACTCAGTAATCAGAAGACCACCCTACAGACATGGTCACAGCCAATTCAATGGAGGTAATTGCTCAGTTGAGATTCCCTCTACCCAGGCATGTCAAGTTGACAACTGAAGCTATCCAGCACAATAAATTATATTACAAAAAGAAAATCTAGAAGAAAGTAGTAAGTTCCTAGATATATATGGCCTACTCAAAATGAATCCATAAGATACTAATAACTTAAACAGATTTATAACAAGTAATGAGTTTGAAGAAATAATAGGGAAAAATCTCCCTAAAAGAAAGGTAATCTCAGTCTAGACAGATTTACTGCTGAATTCTGCTACTCCTTGGAGGAGGCTGTATCTTATATACTTCTCAAACAGTTCCACAAAACAAACAAAACAGAAAGGGAAAGAACATTACCAAACTGAATCTATGGAGCCAGCATCATCTCGATACCCAAAGCAGACAAGGACACAACGAAGAAAGAGACCTGTAGACCAGTTTCCCTGATCTACATAGACACAAAAGTTTTCCTCTTTCAGCAAAACCTGTAAAACCTACCCAAGAACAGACTGAGAAGATGATACACGTGACGATCAAGATGATACAAGTTCACGTCCTCACATGTTGTAATAGTGCTTCATCATACAAAAATCAATAAATGCAATACAACCAATAAAAATCCCATAATGACCAATAGAAACAGAAAAGGCCTTTGGCAAAGTGCAACATCCTTTCATGATAAAAGACGAGGAAATTAGAAAGAGATGGAAAATATCTCAATATAATAAAGACCATATGACAAACATATAACCAACTTTTTCCAAAGTGTGGAAAACTGAAAGCATCCTCACCAAAACCAGAAAAGAAGGGACCCACACTCTCACTCAATACAGTGTTGAAAGTTTTAACTACATCAGTAAGACAAGATTAAGAAATATAAAGGCTAAAAGGAGGAAAGGAGATATTCAAACTATCCCTGTCAGCAGATGGCTTCCTAAAGGACTCGGCAGGTAACTCTTAAAACTGATGAACACTTTCAGGAAATTAAAGAGGAGAAAATGGATGCAAAGGAGTCAGCAGCCGTCCTGCGTGTCATTAACAAACTTGCCAAGAGAGAGACCAGGAAAAAAGCCTATTCACAGCAGCTCCAAATAAAGAAATAAAAACGACTTAAAAACACATCCACCCAAGTGGGTGAAAACATCTCCAATGAAGATGTGACGACACTGAAGACAGAAGTTAAGCAGGCTCTGGAAGGTGGGAGAACGTTCCCCACTCACACATTGGCAGAGTTAATATTGGAAAGTAGCTACATTACCAAAAGCAACCTAAGATTCAGCTCAGTACTCTTCGGAATTTTTAACAGAACTGGGGGAAAATATTGCAATTCACATTGAAGCCAACACAGTCTTGAGCAGGAAGAACAGGACACATTGTGGGTGTTGTAACACCTGGTCTCAGATTATGCTGCAGAGCTTTAGTGACAAAAACTGTGTGGCACCTGCTCAAACACAGGCATGTAGACCAACGGGACAGAATAGTGGAACCAGATACAAACCCACAAGCAACAGCCACTTGATTTTCAACAAAGGTGCCCGAAACACACATTGGAGAAAACACGGCCTCTTTAAAAGCGGTACTAAGGAAACTTGATTAGGTTTTGCAAGTATTTTATTAAGAAGGGAAAGTCCCTATGTAGAAGAGTGAAAGTACAGAAATCATTCTGCACAGAAATCTATTCAGAATGGACCAAACATCTAATGTGACACTGAGCCTGCTAGAGGAAAACAGGGAAACACTTCCAAATAGGTGTGGATGTCCTGAGAAGAACTCCAGCAGTGCAGGGGAGAACCTCGAGAACTGACACATGGGATTACATGAGATGGACAGGCTTCTGCCCATCAAAGGAGGCAGTCACCATAGTGAGGACACAGCCCACATAACAGGGAGGAACCTCCACCCCTCCATGTCCCTTCCTCTTGAATTGCACCAATCTTCAATCTTTATAACAAAGTTGAGTGTTAAAACATATTCGTAGGAAATTGATAGGATTTAATGTCTGAAAATTCATCAGACTTTCAAAACCCCTCATTAAGGAGAGAACAACTCATACTGCAAAATGTGTCTCCATTCACAGTCAGCCAAAAGCCCTGTCTTCAGGTGCTCCCTAATGCCTCTCATCACGTAACTTTTTGTCTGAGGACTTAGCGCTCTTACTTTTTATTAACTTCTTCTTGCTGCTTTCCTGTGGGTGACTTCTGAATGTAGCCTTTTACTCCATGTTTGGTGACATATTATTAAAGAAGTGAGGTAGACACCCTGTGGACAGGTGGAGGGATGGGTGGTCACAGAAAACAGATTCTGACTTTTCTTGTGTGTTTCTGGAACTGTGTCTGTTGCTGAGGAGCAGTGATGCCGAGGGTAACCACGTATGGAAGTTGACTAAGAATCAAGACTCAGAAGTACGTTATCAATTCAAAGTGCGTTGTTTACTTAGTCTGGAGTTTCTACTTTTCTTTAATCTGGTATCTTAAAGATTGACCTAAAGGCAGACATGAGTGATCATGTCAATAGGTCAATTTTACAATGAACTGAATGTTTTCAATTTAAAGGAATTTAAATAATATTTTGCAATAAAATGTCACCCAGGCTTCTACCAGAGTTCTCAGCATTTGCGTGTAGCAAGCTCGCCATCTACTGATAAGAAGGATGACTTTTTTTAAATGTAAAAGTGAGTTTTGAATGTGATCACTGCTGCATGTAAAGCAGTGATATTAATATCTTAACAGAAGCCATCTAATAAGTAGTTTCTGGTATGAAGCCTTAGGCTGAACCCTGGGGGTGTCGGGGGATTGTTTGGAAGGGTACAGAGAACACACACGAGCTATTCAGCAAAAGTGGAAAGCACCTCGTACCCCAAAAGAGGCCCTACCTACCTTCTCCGGAGCCTTCCAAAGGAGCAGAGACACCCTGGGCCCCCGAGATTCACACCTGGCTTCTCTACCCAGCCCTTTCCCACCCTCTCCACCCCCCAAACACACTACCCACCTCGGCACCCCAGACACCTGCACACACCAAGGCACTGGTGATAATTTAACTGCTGAGCATTACCATTAAGAAGAGGTGCTAAAAGGCATGAGATACAATAATTCTCTCAACGAAAGAGATGCAAACAAAACATTAAGAGGTGCCAGAACAGCGCCCACAACTGTCACAGCTGGCTATGGACCAGAACCTGTACCCAACCACTGAGCGCCTGCACCAAGAGTAAATGCTCAGGTAGATGAAAACAAGATGATTATTGATCAACGACTTACATGTCACTTAATTAAAACAAATGCTTGGTCAGTTATTCATGAAACGTCTTGTATACGTATCATCAAAATGATCACTCTAACCAGCTACCACAGGATGGGCACAGGATGGGCCCAGCTACAACAGGATGGGCACAGGATGCCACAGGATGGGCACTATGGTCTTGGGCTCTATCTACCTGCAAAATTTGAATCTGTGAAGGTTAAAGTCATGTGCACAGGCAGGGAAGCCAGAACCTCTGTATTTCCTCAACCCACGCTCCACAGGTACGCAGACTGCCTTCGGTGAGCTGTGCTACGGAGACTGCTTTCCCCTCTTCTAATAACATGATGTGTGTGTGGATAGAACCAACAGATTTTACAAACTAAAGGTAAAATGCCTGTGGAATTCATCATAGGATAAGTGATTATTTGGAAATCAATCGAAAGGACCGTTTGCTGTCCAAACGTAAAAACAAAAGATCTTCCATGTATGCAGGCATGTTAAAGATTGCAATCTCTTACCAAAAATGGAAAGCATTTTATTTTAAAATTAAGTTCTAAACTTGCAGGTGCCAGTTTAAGAGGGAAAATGTAGGTTTTTTTCCTTTAAGAGTAACTACATATAAGTTGCAAATATTGTTTATGAGGTTTCTAAAATCATTGTTTTGGAATCAAGATTGTTTTTAGGGGCAGGGATAGCCGGAAAATGGATTGCACCTTTTTCAGAAGACTTTTCAGTTTTTATCTAAAAACTCTGTTAATCCTTTGCTTCATCCAGTGAACTTTGCACACTTCACTTGAGATCAGTGAGCTATCAGGACACAGAGAGGACCTCATTCATCTCCCAGCTTTCAGAGTGAGCAAACACTTGGGAGTGGCATTCATACCACTCGTCAAGTTGACATTGAGAACTGTGTGCCTAGTCCTGGGCACAGAATGAATTGATTAGAAACATAACTGTTTCAAAACCTGCATGAGCAATATCAGACAATTTACTAAACTGCTCTGTACCTAGAAATCCTCAGAATGAGAAGAGCAGGTAAATCTGCTCATATGGTTGATGGAAGAGTAACTGATGTTGACAGGTGTTGAGTGTTCAGTACATGGTGAAGATGTTTTTAACTTCTGCCAATATCACCACCATCATCATCGCCACCATCATTACCATCATCAACATTATCATCAACAAATTATCATTATAACCATCACCATCATCACCATTATCGCCACCACCATCATCATCATCACTATCATCATCCTCACTATCACCATCATCACCACCATAAACATTATCATCATCCTCACCATTATAACCAACATCGCCACCATCATCACATCATCATCATCACCACCACCACCATCATCATCATCAGTATCAATAGCTTTCCGGTTTATTTCCCTTTTCTTCTTATTATTAAAATATTAAGTTCATAGAGCTGAATTCATTTGATGACCATAATCATATTTTGCTTTTGACTGGGTGAAATCACACACAAAAAGATATTCTTCATGTGGCATAAGATAAAGGTGATGGCTGGAGTCACTGAGCGTCACAAGGGAGGTAGACACTGACGGAGAGGTCCCCACCCGCATCGCTGCCACCATGGACAATTCTCTAAGCTCATTTGAGCTTCAAGGACAGAACACCATAGACTGAGCAGTTTATAAACAACAGAAATGTGTTTCTCACTGTTCTAGAGGCTGTAGGCTGAAGACCAAAGTAGACTGTGTGCTATGGAGGGCCACCTCCTGGTCCATACATGGTACATTTCTTTGGTGTTTGACACAGTGTCAGTGCTGGTGACTTCCTGTTCTGCATGAGAGTATCAAGTCTTAGAGCCTTGTATGCCTTGTGATCATTTTATGTGGTAAATAATGCATTGTGGGCCTCTCTCTCTCTCTCTCTCTCTCTCTCTCTCTCTCTCTCTCTCTCTCTCTTTTTCTCTCTCTCCTCTTTTTTCTTGCTCTTACGAGTCACTTGTGGTCTCTTTTCTTTATTTGCTATGTTATTATGCTGTCTCTCTGTTTCTGTCTCTCTCTGTCTCTCTCTCTCTCTCTCTCTCTCTCTCTCTCTCTCTCTCTCTCTCTCTCTCTGGTATAAGGCATGTGACAGGCCTGGGAGTCTGTTCTATGAAGGCATTAATCATCTACCTTACTTGAGCCAGTCGCTCCCATAGGTCTCACCGTCTAAGAATCCCACCTTGAAGTTGGGTTTCAACATCTGAATTTTGAGGGGACATAATCATAGGAGAGCTGGTTCATGAATTCCAAAGACAGGTCTTTAAGTAAAATGTAGAAAGTTGCTTTGCTTCAGATCTCCCTTTTAGCGCCAACTTGTAAAAAATCAGCTTATCCTCCAACGTAAAATAAAATCTAATAATAACACTAAATTTAATGAAACTTTATGTGTCAGAACTTTGGACTGAGACTGTCAAACACAAACCTGGTCCAGCTCTCCCAGAAAGAGGCTGGTACGGTAGTTAGCAATGAACATAACTTTTCTGTGTCTCAATTCTTACATGTTGTGCTTTTATTACCCCCTAAAAACTACTATTAACAGAATAGTTAATTTTGAAAATGTAGTCATGATTCTAAAACAATTTATGCTTCAAATTTCCAGTCAGGGAGAAAGAAAACATTCAAAATTCCATTCTTAAAGTGTTGATTCTGTGAACATTTTCTCTGTTGTCATTATAGCTGAGTATTGATGTAACCACACCTCCCCGCTGCCACTGTCCAATGAGGCAACAGCCCACCTCTTCCCGTTTATTGTCAGTAGTCACAAGAGAAGGTCACGATCCGGGGACACTGAAGCACATTACTGCTCTGGTGCTGTTGACTTTATGTTCTCAATTTAGTAATTAATTTACTGAGTAAATGTTAGACGGCCTTGGTAATTACTGGGGGTTTCAATATATTAAAAAGTGTTCAGTCTGTTTGCTTTCAATCTTTTCTTCTGAAGTTAGTCGTTCCTTTAAACAATCTGCTCCCAGATTTCCCCAAAGGGAAGGCACACCAAAACCTGAATAGATCCCCGGACTTAGGACTGGAATTCATTGACACTTTCACTGTGAGGATCAACACTCAGGGTGTGGCAGTGACATGTGTTTGACACAGTGTCGGTGCTGGTGACTTCCTGTCCTGCACGAGATCATCAAGTCTTAGAGCCTTGTATGCCTTATGATCATTTTATGTGACAAATGACGCATTGTGGGCACTTATCGCCCCCCAACACCCTCTTTTACTGTTTGGTAAATCAGCCCTGCCAAGTCATCTGTCCCATAGATCATCCTGTGCTCACAAATGTCAGGATTCTGTAGGCAGCAAAGACCCCTCCTCCCTCCCACCTGCTTTCAGCTCAGAAGTCAAACTCTGATGTCACTTCCTACAGGCACTCTGCAAACTCAGGACAGAGACTTATGTCTGAGCCAGATGGGAAATGGACTGTCTAATGAAACTAGTGCTGCCTGAAATCTGTGTTTCCTTCCCACAGTCAGCCTGGGACCACACGGTCCTGTTGCTTCCTCTTCAGGATCTCAACAAACCTCTCCCACCACTTGCTTCTTTGAAGGCACAGTTCCTTAGGAGCATGGGGCTCCTCCCAAGGGGTCAGCTTGAAGAGTCCCTTCTGTGAGCCGCTGGCCAGCTTCCCACCAGCTTTCTGTGGGTCTGATGATGGCAAAGATGGCAATGATGTTGATGATGGCGATGATGTTGATGATGGCGATGATGTTGATGATGGCGATGATGCCGACTATGGCCCTGATGTTGATGATGGCGATGATGTTGATGATGGCGATGATGTTGATGATGGCGATGATGTTGATGATGGCGATGATGTTGATGATGGCGATGATGTTGATGATGGCGATGATGTTGATAGCAATGACTCTGGGGACTTGTAACTGCCTCGGGGGAGGTCTCCAGCATTTTGGCTTTCTTTACTACACTGGGCAAAGTGTCTTCTGCTCCAGCATGACTTATTTCACTTTTCTGAGTGTGATGAGGGAATTATAAATATAACGCTCTCTCATCAGGATTTTCCTCTGGAACTGACACAGCTCTTTGGGTAGTAACTAAATTGAGGGCATGTGCTTCTCTGTGCTTGGAGGGCAGGAGAAGTCTACAGACTGATAGACCAGCTACAGCCTGACTCTATCCAAAGTACTTCCAGGGGGAGTAGACAATTCAGCTGAAAGGTCATTTGTCCAGTCCTACAAAGGCTGGACTAACTGGAACCCAGTCTGAAGTCAGAGAAGGGAGGCAAGAGTTACCCTGCATGCCAGGTCCATCCTGAACCTACCTGTCAGTCTTCTCTTCTCTGTTCTCCAAATATTGCTGATACCCAGAGCTGGGATTGCTCAGATCTCATCTTCCTGCTCCCTGTATTCAACTCTTCAAAGACCTGACCCTCTTCCAGGAATGTACACGGCACAGAAAGGTGATCACCCAGGACGCAGACCTCTGTCAGAGACTTCCCTGCTGGGCAAAAAGACCCAGCCCCCTGCATAGCCATTCCACTTGGAAACTGATAGGTGAGCATCATCTCACCTCGTATCCTTTCCGTAGCTTAGACAGCACATGAAAAGCACACTGCTCTTGCTGCTAGACCTACAGAATTACTGTTGCAAACACACTGGCCTGGCCTTTGTTTCCTTATTTAGAAATCAGGAATCACATATTTGAGCACATGGTAAATAGTCTATTGAACACAGTTTAGATGGCTGGAACTTGAAGACACCGGTGGGTCGTGAGAAGAAAACTGGAACAATATGTATAAAGAGATACCATGGAGACTAGGACACAGTTGTCATATCATAGAAGTGTTGCTTCTGGCTACAAATCATTGCATTGGGCTCTTAAATTTTGGCAGTGGCATACGTGCAGTACAAGAGGTGCAAAAATTTTGTCATGGAAGTAAGTCCTCCACACTCTGGGAAAAAGTAGGAAGAGAAACCAGCTTTATTCTGGCAAAACTGACACACGCATAGGCAAATACGTGCTTCACTTTGGTGTCAGGGCCTTGCTGTGCCGACATGAGAGTCTGTGCTGTTTCTAACATCTAAAAGGGACAGTAAAATTCATCACACCAATAGACAGTTTTTCTTTACACAACAGCCAGGATGCATAGACAAACTAAACAGAACAGGCAAAGAGCATGTGTGTGGGGATGCATTTGTGCATGTGTACATATGTGCATACCTGGTGCTGGTACATTTATGTACATGTGTTACTAATGTGCATATGTTTGTGTGCATTACTCCGTGTGTGTCACTCAGCTTTAAAAAGGACGGAGATTTTGTCATTTGCCACAGCACAATGTTAAGTAAAACAAAGAGAAGCAAAAAGCACCACTTGGTTTAATTTATTCAGGCTTGAACACGCATAGCCCATAATCTGAAATCCAAAACCCTCCAAAAGATGAAATGTTCTGATCTCACAAGTATAAAATTCGAAACCTGAAACTGCTCCATGCCTAAATATTTTTTAAGGTTTCACAAAATGACCTTCACAGCATATGTCAGGTGTCTGTTAGACAAAACAATGATGTGTTTGGAGCCATGTGTATGCAAACACACCAACATCTGAAACAGAGAACATCTAGTCCCAGGCACTTCAGACAGCAGATGCTCAGCTCTAAGGAAAAAGTCAAACTCAGGGCTGAAGAAATGGCTCAGTGGCGAAGAGCATGTGTTCTTCCAGAGGGCTGGAGTTCAGATCCCAGGACGCTCGATGGATTGCTCATAAACACCTATAACTCCAGCTCCAAGGAATCTGACACTCTCTCCTGGCATCTATGGATACCCTCCCTCCACACACATGCTCATACACACACACACACACACACACACACACACACACGACAGAGAGACAGACAGAGACACATAAAATGAAAACAAATATTTATAAAAGAAATCAAACTCACAGGAACAGAGCGAACTGTAACCAGGGCTGGAGGTGGATGCGGGAAGGTGATGCTGACTGGATGCAGGGCATTTGGGCTGCAGCCGTGGGCAGGCTCTGCGGCTATACAGTTAAGAATTGGTTACGATTTTTGTTTTGATTTCACTACAATATAAGTTGACTGGTTCCATCTTTCACATCACATTTTTAATTGAAAACAGGTCCAGGGTAACAATGGGTTTCCATTATTGTCTGCTCTTGCAAGAGTTGAATCATCGAGTGAGGGGGTATCAGTGCTTGACCTGGTACCCTGGGAGCGGCTACTGCTTTGAGAACCTCACAACAGCTATACCATGCCTCCCTTCCACACTCCCTGAGGACCACAGTGCGTCGGACGTTTTACGGCCGATCAGCTGCAGAAAGCAGGTACTCTGCACTAACTACTACCTTCAGTTTTGTGTGACTAAAAGTGTCCATGCAGGCTCCCCTCTGCCAGTGACAGCTTCTCTCCCCACAAGCTCCCTTCTTCCTGCTAACTCCAGTGCTCGCTTTTCTTCCTGGGTCTCTGGCCTTCACTTCACCTTTGCTCACGTTTCCTGGACTAACCGCTTTTCCAACCAGACCTGACTGAAGGGCTCCACCAGTGTGCCATCAGATTCCAGGCCCTTCCTTGACTTTCCTGGAATCATATTCACTAAAGTTGTGCCCTCTGCTTTGCACCACCAGGTAGCCCCTGACTTCTGGAAGAACTCTCTAGGATCTGGCACTGAAGTGTGGTTTGTGGCGCATTACACTGATGCAGCGCCATCACCTAGGAAGGACAGAAACTGCAGTGTGAACTCCAGTCCCCATCACCTCTTTGGTCCATGACACCCTTCACAGGAGCACTCTCTGTGAGTAGAGAGATGGCAGTCAGGTGCAAGGTGTGACAATTCTTGATAGGAAGCAGGATGGGATGGTAGAGAAGGGAAAAGTAGACTGGTCAAAGTCACGGCTGGCCCAGTAGCAATACTGCCCACTAGCATGCTCCATGCTTAACAAGGTGGCACCTGTGTGCTCCTACCTTGTGCCGCCTCCCCGCATGCAGATTACTCTGGGATGACTCTGAAGCTGAGGCCAATCACAGAAGAGATGAGAGGTAGTACATGCTGTTGCATGCACCGTAGCACAGTAGTCCCTACCATGTAGGGTCTGAGAACTGGGGTGCCCTGCTGTCCAGACCCCAGCTGAACAGCCCCCATCACTGAGGAGTTGAGGCATCCTGCCGTATGCACCCCAGCTAAGCAGACCTCTTTCCTGTAAGGAGGTCTGGGCAACAGCTCCTCACATCCTCTTCACTCTTACTGTGGTATTTCTCACACCATTAAACTGGTTTTAGTTTGATTATATCTGATCTCTCTGGGCAAAATTAAGTTTGTCAGGAAAGCAGCAATATCTGTGGTTAATGTATCTTTTCATCTCAGAAGAACACAGTCAGTGGCTCACATGCAATTAATCAAGGGAGGTTTGAGTCTTGCTGTGGGCTCAGCATGGCCCTGATCTCATTTACTTCTCACAGGATCAGATCAGAAGTTGGTCTGAACCCTGATCTCACAGGTGAGGATGAAAGGTCCATGCAGGATGTGGGATGATTACTGTTAGTGTGAGCTGGAATCTTAGGAGATTGGGCATGCCTATGAGGGATGGCATTCACTGAAGTGGAAAGACCCCCAGTAAAAGTGGGCAGCACCAGTCCCCAGGTTTGGGTCCTAGACTATAAAAAAGGAGAACATCAGATGAACACAGGTATTCGTGTCTCTCCTGCCTGAGGACATACTGTGATCAGCTGCATCAGCTCCTGCTACCAGGACTTCCAGTCCATGCTGGATTGTACACAGGAACTCTGAGTCAAAACCAGCCTTTATCCCTGAAGTTGCTTTTTTCATTGTTAATGATTTTACTGAGTTTTTGTGCATTGCATATAGTACATTTCAATCAAGTTTAGATCCCCTTCCCCTCCCCACCACCCAGAGCCCCCTGCCCCAGATTATCAGGCATTCTGTCATATGTTAAGTCCTGTCCAGTCCAGCATTTCGATCCAGGTGTCCCTCGGTGCAAGTTCATCCACCGGAGTCTAGTCAGCCAATCTAGAGCCATTCTTTTAAAGAAGATCTACTCTCCCTCACCCCACAGTAATCATTTCCCAATAGTTCCTTGACTAGGGTTGGGGCCTGCTCCCGTTTCCCCAGCTCCATGCTGGGTGTTTGTCTGATCTAGTTGGCACGGGTCTGGTGCATGCTGTCAGCATTACTGCAAGTTCACGGGAACAAGGTCTGGTTGCCTGGAAGAGGCAGGAGTGGCTCATCGCCATTAGGAAGCAGATTTCGGGTTGCTTTGGCAGAGCAGTTTCATAGCAACAACAAGAAAAGCAACACACAGGGTACATGAGCACCTACCCACGTCTCGGTGTCCACCCATGTTGGGGTGCCCTTCTGTGTGAGTCTTCATCTCTTTGGGGGTACCTATCCATGTCACAGGAGTCATCTCAGAGGTTTCCACGTTCAGGTAAGCAAAATGTGACGATTCACAGAGCACAGGTGGAAATGCCAGAGTTTGGATGTCAGCACGGTCCGTGATTTTCCTGTGTTCACCTGTGTGTGCTACCACATGCCCAGAGCGTCCACATGGGATCATGGGACCACCTCTCGGTGTTTGTTCCAGACCCACACAGGTGATCTCAGAAGTATGAAATAGTTCAGTTAAGTGGAATTAATGTTCTGGTTGGAAGGATCCTGTGCTCCATGTACAAGTCTCTTTCTACTGAGGACCCAATGACAAATAATTCCTGCTGGATGACACGACTTCAGATTACACCATCTAGTTCAAGCAAATAAGGAAAATGTTGGCTTATCTGACTATAAATCCAGGTACTAGGACACACTTCCTTCATGGAGAGAAAATATATTAGAAGAAGCAGTAGGAACTTTTTGAAGCCAGTCAGTGACTTGAGTGTGATATTAGTTACTCAGACTTTCAGGGAATTTACTTAAGAAATTAATCCCTCAAGGCTGGAGAGGTGGCTCAGCCATTAAGAGCACTGACTGCTCTTGCAGAGGACTGGGGTTCAGTCCTCAGCATCCACATGGCAGCTGACAACCATCTATAACTCCAGTTCCAGGAGATCCAACGCCCTCTTCTAACCTCCTCGGGCATTGTGTGACACGGGTGCACTTACACACAAGTAGGCATAACAACTCATATACATAAAATAAGAATAATAAATAAAGTATTTTAAAAATTAATCTCTCATTCTTCAGAGACTGAAAGGAATTTTTAAAATTGAAGCTAATTGTTGAAATTATAGTAGGAATTGCAAGTGAGTGTGTGTGTGTGTGCCTGCTTAGATAACATTACTTTATTAGATTATTTGAAGTAGTTTTGTATAATCTCTTATTAATATTTCAAAGGTAGAAATATTTAGTATGTTGAATTTCATATTTACTTTTGCCTGCTTAATAACCATCATCTCATACCAGGTCTGGCTATCTAAAACACAGCCTATAGCAGGGCATACCTGTAATGCCAGCATTGAGGGGCTGGGACCGGAGGGTCACAAGATAGAGCATGGTGGGGCTATGTAGGGAGACTGTCTCAACAAACAACAAAATATAAACATTTGCATTTTATATTCTCCTGACATTATTATTAAAGAAAATTTCAAACATTATATTTTTATCCAATTCAAATTCAGTATCCACTTCTAAAATATAAGAATTTCTGAAAATACACTCTGTCATCCCTATTAAGGCCCAATGTATCAAATCATTGTCCCCAGGCATTTCCCAGTGCAAGTCCATCCACTGAGGTCTAGTCAGCCTATCTAGAGTCTCTTGTTTTAAGAAGATCAGCTCTTCCTCGCCCAGCAGTAATCAGTTGCCAATGTTTCTTCAGCTAAGACTGGGGTCTGTTGTTCATTTTCCCAGTTCTATGCTGGGTTACTGTCTGCCTGAGTTTGCATGGGACTTGTGTATGCTGACAACATTGCCATAGAATCATATGAGCAGGTTCCCAGGAGCTTTAGGACTCCGTTTCCATATGGTCGTGCACCTCCTCCTTGGCTCTTACAATCTTTCTGCCCCCTCTTCCACAATGGTCCCTGAGCCCTGGGTGGGTGAAGTTTAATATAGGAAAATAAATTGTTCTTCTACTATCCCACCCAAATAGAATACCTCCTTAATATTAAGATGCAGCTAATAACAAAATGTTATGGCATTGACGTACAGTTACTGGCTACCCTACTCATGTGTAAAGACAGAGAACCCTACAGTGGATGGCTGGTCCTCCCTCCCCTGATCAGCCTCCGTCCTTGACAGCTTTGTCCTGAAAATCTCCGTAGTCCAGATTTGTATCCACCGAGGATTCCACTGAGCTTGGTCTCTGACTTCTGAGAAAGCATTGCTCTGTCTCCTGTGCTCTTTAGATCTTGTTTGAAGTGATTCTGAAATTTATTCTTTCTGGTAAAAATATTTCCTAGGTGTCGCTAGCCTTCAAGACCACATCACACCTGACTCTTCTTTTTGGTTCTGTGAGGGCTTATTGTCATCATCCCAGACGTTATTTCAAAAAGTGCTGTGAAATTATCATACTGCAATTTATAACTTACAAATATTTTAGCTATTTCTATGGGGAACATTCTGCCCATCTGTTCTGGGTTGGAAAATGGTCCCAGAAAATACACTCCTGTCTTCACCCCTGGACCTGACAGGTCCCGTACTGGAGAGGCTCTGTGCAGATGCCATCAGGTTCTTGACTCAGGTGGACATTCCGGGCATGCCTCAAGCCTGTGACAGGCTGACATCTTGACAGGCTCACGGAGACAGACGTAAGAAGAGGAGAGGGTCACAAGAAGACAGGTGGGGCCCGGCTACTCTTCGCTGAGGACCTCAGTAAACCTCCAGAAGCTGGGGGAGGCAGAAAGGACTCCCGAAATTCCACAGGATGTCACCCTGCCAGGAACATCAGGACTCAGACTTTCAACGCTGGGGAGAACACGTTTCCGTTTTAATACACTCTAACTTGTGGATATAGTAACAACAGTCACGGGAAACTAAGCATCATTTGACTGGACTGAACTTCTGTTTATGTAAGAAAATCACGGTAGACGCAGGCTGCCTTTCCTTTAACATTTAAAGCGGTAAGTTAAACTGGTACCATCATCCAGATGCAGTGAATCGAGAACCCCCTTTCCTCCTGCTTTTTGAGAATAAACCAAATTCGTTGTTTAAACATAATGTCTGCTATTCATAGATGCTCTCCTCCTTGTTGATTCTGAGTCAGGCCTGTGGATGCAGTCCACAGCTCTGGTCTGATGACAGTGTCCTTCTTCCTGAAGCGAGAACATGCTCTGAGTACTTTGCCCCAGAGCTGAGCTCTGTTATTTCTCCTTCATCATATCTGGGCGACTATTGAATACTAAAGTCATAAGACATATTTGATCACAAGATTGGTTTCACTACTAATTAATGAAAATAAAACAAGTTTTTTAAATTTTTTACTCAATTTCTATTTTTCTAGCTTTACTGAGGAACAGCGGACAAATCGAATTACATATATATTTAAGGTGTGAATTTTCGACTCGATACACACATCATGAACTAACGAGCACATTCAAATTAGTAACAGCCATAACGTCACGTTTTGCTTTTACTTTTGATTTTTTCTTTTTTGTGTGTTGAGAACATGTCAGATCAGCTCTGTTAGCCAGTTTCCAGTAAGTAATACACCTCCTTAACTGTACAAAGGCATTTTAGACAGAGTTGTGCCTCTCAGCAATCTCCCATCTTCACTGCACCCCATGTTACATACACCCCAGTGTTAAAATGGGGTGAAATGAGCTCAGCTATGAAGGGAAGGACATGATTCTAGAGGTAGATGACGGTGGGAATGTGGGTGTGACGGTGTGCAGTAAGAACAATGTGATGCTGTTACATCGCATGTCAACAAAGTCATAAAACAGAAGTCCTTTGTGAAGTGTGTGTGTGTGTGTGTGGTGTGCATGCATAAGGTGTGTGCATGGATGCATGTGATATGTATATGTGCACGTGAGTGCATGCGTGTGTGGCTGTGTGTGCATGGATATGTGTGTATGTGTGGGTAGATATGTGCCCACATGTGTGCATGGATGTGTGTGACATGACATGTGCACATGTGTGTGTGTGGATGTGTGTGGTATGTGTGATGTGGGGGGTTATGTATGTATGTGTGTGATGTGGTTCCTACCCCGGGGCTGGAGTTACAGGTGTGAACAGGATGCCCAGTTTGTTAGGCGGGTGCCGCTCTGACTTAGGTCCTCGAGCTTCCACAGCAAGTGCACAGAATCACGGAGTCATCTCCCAAACCCCCAGGGAGGCTTTGACATTTGCAAAGATCCACACCAATCAACTCAGCAAAGAATTCTTGTGAATATAGAGAATGTCAAATCACCAGGAAATAAAGACTAAGACTCTGATGACAGCACAGTGTCTTTCCATTCACAGTTCCTACATAGGCAATGCAAATGTAAAATTAAAGCGGCAGAGTATCCATCGCACCTGATCTGTGCAGGCTGGGAGCCACTCAGTATTGTAAATATCACTTCAAATTTTGCTAATTACAAAACAGGAGCATGAAAGTAAATTTTCCATAAAAATATTAATATCTTGCCTTCCGAAAGTCTTCTATTCATTCAAAGCATTCAACGCTGTATTTCATAAGAGCTAGAGGCTGAGCTGGGGACCAAAGGGTGAAGAGACCAAACTCTTCTTAAGCATGGACAGCCGTTGCAGCATCTGAAAACACGGAAAAGTGGTGATGCAGCGCACTGAGGCCGTCTTCACTAAAACCAGTCTTCTTTCTAGAATGTTCCATAGTTGTCTGAGTGTGTGTGTGTGTGTGTGTGTGTGTGTGTGTGTGTGTGGTGTATGTGCGTACATGTGACATGTTTGTAGAGGACAGAGGTTCACTGAGGTTGGGTTTCTTTCTCAGTCTCCCTTCTATCTTATATTTGAGGGTTTCTCACTGAAGCTGGAGCTCACCATTTTGACTACACTGACTGGCCAGCCAGTTCTAGAGATCTGCCCACGTCCCCTTTCTCCCCACAGCACGGGGGTTAAGATATGACCCACCATGGCCTGATTTTACTTGGTGCTAAGGATGCAAATACAAGTGCTTTACCACTGGGTCATCTCCCCAGACCCCACGGTTTCCTGCTGTATAGACTGACCTTGGCCCTACCCTCAGCACCACCCCTCAGATCCAAGATTTTCTACACCACAAATGTCAGTGCAGTCACATCGTCCCACGTTCCTTGGCCCTCTCGTCACTGACCGTAGTTGGTCAGCATTGGTGACTATTCTGAATGTATAGCTAGCCTTCGCTTTCCCACCCACAAATTCACAACTTAATAGCCAAAAGGTCCTTTGTAACCCATTCCCTCCTCATCCCCAGTATTTCAAATGACTTCACACATTTGTGCTGTTTTGGTCCTCAGTTTGCCAGCCACCCCACTCGCTCTTCAAATTTGAAAGTTCCTTCTCAGGCTGACGAATCTCTGTGTCCTGTCCAGGCTTCTCAGTCTGTCCAGTGCTTCCTGGTTTAAATTTAGATGTTCCGTTCTCCTCAGCACCAATGCTGTGCTGAGTTTCCCATTCATCCGGTCTCTCTCCACAGAGTATGAGCACAACAGCCTCTTTAAATCGACGCCTGCCAGCTTCAGCTTCTGGGTTATTGCCACGAGAATTTTGGTCTATTTCTTTTCTATTGGAAATGCATTGTGTCTCCTTAGATCCTTGTCCGTCATGCAGTTTGGGGATTAAACCATAGAAGCTGAGCCAGGTGAGGTGTGAGGACCCTCTCTTCAATCTCTCTTCTGCAAGCTAATTCTTTTGCTATGGCTCAGCTTGACCTACTTGCTTAAGTCTGTCTGAAGCTGTACCGCCCCCAGTCTCTCTTAGGCATGTGTTTTATCTGGTACAGGGGAATTTGGACTCCACCCCATCCCCACATTTCTGACAGGGCTCGCCCACTCTCCAGCACCCACAGATTTTCCAGTCTCAGTTTTCTGAATTTTCTAGTCAAAAGGGTCACTTGCTGTACATTTACTTCCAATTCCTAATTACCCACTGCCTTTATCCCAGGGTTTGCCACCTGTGTAGGACTTACTTAGTGCTCTCTCGTCTGATAAATCTCCCCAGACATCTGTGCTCTGCCATCCCTCCCCTCCCCAGGCAGCTTCTTCTCATGAGTGAAGGAAGATTTGCCCTCACATTGTGTGAAAGATCCAGTCTCTTTTAGCTCCAATATTCTGATTTCTAAACAAGAAAGTCAAGTCCCGAAGACTCAAAGATGTACTACATCTTTCCCAGTGAGTGCCATCAGAACCAAAGCTAGATTCAAGTTCCCGCTCACGGTTCTTTTTCTTGGACACAAATGTTGATTCCATAAAGCAATAGTGTCTTTATATGGCTTAAGAATTATTCACCATGGCAGTACATAACTATACTCCGAGCACCCAGGAAGCTGGATGAACCATAAGCTTCAGGCTAGCCTGGGCTATATTAGAAGCTCCATTGTCAGCCTACCCTACAGAGTAAAACATGATGCCAAAATAAAAGTCAAAGGGAGAGATTAACCCCAGGAGCAATGCTACAATACATGCATGCCCTGGGAGGAGCATAGCTTTCTCATGTCAGACTGATGGTCAGTCTCATCTGTCAACTGGATGAGATCTAGAATCATCTGGAAGAAGGGTCTCTGGGCATGCCTTTGAGAGATTACCTGGACTAGGCTAAGTGAGGTGGCACCATTCATGGGACTGGTGTCCTGGAGTTTATAAAAGGGAGAGAGTGAGCTGAGCATGGGCGTTCACCGTTCTTCCTCCTGACTGCAGAGGCTGTGTGACCCCCGCCTCACATTCCTGCTGTCTGGACTTCCTCACAAGGTTGGCCTTGAGCCAATACCCACCTTCTTTAAGATGCTTTTTTGGGGTATTTTATCACAGCACCAGAAAGGGCATTAAGGGACATGTGGAAAAGAAGAGTGACCTCTATTCCGGTGCTTTGAAGATGCTGTAGCCCAGATCTGAAAGGAAGTATTAGTCACTTTTCTGTTGCTGTGATGGAAACATTGACCAAAGAAACTTATAGAAGGAAGAGTTTATTTGAGAGTATGGTTCCAGGGGAATTACAGGCCATCATGGCAGGGAAGCGTGGTGGCTGGAGGTGACTGGAGCAGGAGCAGAAGGCAGAGGGCTCACATCTTCAAGCAGGCACAGGGTGCAAGAGAGCGACTGGAGATCCTGCAAGGTTTAAGAATTCCCTAAGCTTCCAGTGACGTGCTTCCTCCAGCATGGCCACACCTTCTAAGACCTCCCAAAATAGCACCATCATCTGGGGACAAAATGTCTAAATACTTGGACCCTATGGGAGACATTCTAATTCAAACCACCACAGAGTGGGACTTAGGGTAACTCTTAGCACCTCGATGAGAGATGGTTCTGATGAAATATAAACCTAGGAAAATAAAATCAAGCACTCACTGTGTTTAGCAGGGTATTGGAAGTGTGTTTCCACCCAGTTCTGGCATTGGCCCATTTGCTGATGGGCACGTTGACTGTGTAGAGCTCAATTGTTGTTTCTTTGCAGGTTAGTTCATAGACCTTCTCCATCAGCAGTGTTTAGAGGTTTGGATTACAGGTGACCCTGCCCGTTCCATCAGTGAGGTCACCTACAACTTTTCCCTCATATTTACAAACAAACATTTTCCAAACACAGACACTAAGAACAGACTCCTGAGCAGTAACTTTGTCATAAACAGTCCCGGGCTATAGGAAGGCAGTCCTGGCTGTAGCAGTTGCCATTCCAAGTTCCATGTTTTAGTAAGGATTTTAATGTCTTTATTCTTTGTCAGTGTGTTATCCTCACTGTACACATAGGCCAATGTGATGGTTTTCCATAGCTTCTATTATATGAAATTTCATGGGCATTAGAATTTGCCAAAGAGAGATGTAAAACCATACAAGAACAACTTAATATTTTAGAGTATGAACATTTTAATTTTATTTGTGTATGTGTGTATAGTGTGTATGTGTAGTACATGTGTGGGCATGTGCCTGTGTATGCATGTGTGTTTGCAAGTATGCATGGGTGTACAGGTCAGATACTGGAGTATGTTGTCTTCTGTTGCTCTCCAACTTATTTTTTGAGACAGAGTCTCCCCCCAAACCTAGCCTCACCAATTGTCTACACTGGATGACCAAAGAGCTTCTTTGAAGATCTCTCTGTCTCTGTCACCTGCACTAGGGTTAAAGGTAAATGCCTAAACCCATGTCTGAATTTTAGTGGGTGCTGGGAATCAAACTAGGTCTCCATGCTGGCAGAGAAGGCACTTTATTGAGCCATATCCTCAACTCCTAAAATAAGATTATTTTAAATGCTTGCACAACTCTAGATATTTAATTGTAGTTTTTCATAGAAGAAATTTGACCCTAATTTTGTGGTGATTTTACTGTATTTCTACCCAGCACTGAGAGTAAGAATTGCCATATTAATTAATTACTGTGATACAGTAAGGAACCACAAAAAGCATTAATCATGTACTGTGTGTGCACATAGATTGAATGATATATTGATATCATAATCACTGGGTTCGGGGGGTGGGCTCACTCCCACCAGGAGTAATGGACCTTTTTAGTAGAGTCAGGCCTGCCTGTTGGTTGTGAGAGGACATTTCAGAGCTCAGCTAGTTTGAGTAACACATATATCATTTTATAGACGTCAGGTCCATGTTGTTGCTTTTCCCTCCTCTCACATCCTCATGCCCCCCCTCAACCTCTGACATATGTCCCTTCTGACATAAGCCCCTTCTCCCTTTATGTGAATGTTTATCAGCACGCCCATGGTCAAACCTTCTGAGAATCATCCTGTATTCTCTACGTAAGGAACCAGTATAGGAGTTTAGAACCTGTAATAGTCCTGTAGTCATGACATAGCAGATGCTAACCCCATGGCATTCCTAAACAGATGAACTGAGATACCATGCCAGTACAAGCCAAAGAGAAATGGAGGGCAGGGAGATGATTCATTTGGTAAAATAAAAGACCACCGAATGCCCAGTGCACCATCTGAAACAGATCAGAGCTTGGGAGATGGGCTCGGGAAAGTGCAGGACCACCATGCCCAATGCATAGCCAAGGAGCAAGAGCGGGCCGGGAGGAGGCTCATTTGAAAGTAAGAGACCACCATACCCAACGAACAGGTGTGAGGAGGTGGCTCAGTCCATGAAGTATGAGACCAACATACTGACAAAGAGCGAGAGAAACCCAGAGAGATGTTCAGTCAGTAAAGTGCTTGTTGCACAAACATGAAAACCTGAATTTTATCACCAGCATCTATGTAAAAAGCTGGAGGTGATGGCACACACTTGTAATCTTACTGACCAACCAGCTTAGTCTAACTGGTAAGCTCCAGGCCAGTGAGAGGCTGATTCAAAGAAACAAGATGGATGGTTCCTGAGGATTAACACCTGAGGTTTACCTCTGGCCCTCACACACACACACACACACACACACACACACACATGCGCCTGCATTTTCATCTGCACATACACACAATAAACATACAGACACATGCAAAAATAAATAAAAATCGAGTCACCCCTGCCTCTGTGGAGTATATGAAGTATTCAGGTTTAGAGAAAGACAGAAATGTTAGGAGATACGACAAAAGAAAACTATTGCTAAAATCAGACGTAAACGTGGCAGTTGATGAAACTGTTCGAAAAGCAATTTAACCAAAGTATGATTTGGTATGAAAGACTCTAATTGAAAAGGTAGACGACGGGGGAGATCAGATGAGGAGCTTCCGCCATGATGTCCAAACTTGAAACGTAATTAAGTAGAACTGTAGAAACTTAAATGTAAATAATAGAGGAACTTGCCTGCCATGCTTTATCAGTAGATAACTTGGAAAACTAATCACTAGATTTCACAAAGCTCCAGTGAAAACCCTCAGCTGCCCCAGGCAAGACCTGCAATGCATTAGGTACAGAAACAGGCAGTATTTACTTCCAACTCACCCTGAAAACAGTTTACTTCTTAGAAACTTTGAGGGAATACAGCAGCCATTTCCTTAGTTAATTATCTGCATCTAACAGGATGATAAAACTCCTTAGGTCTCCTCAGGAAGTAATGGGTTACAAACTCACAGGCACCAGGATTAACTCTCAATGAGGCAAACAAGTTCAATAAAATTCAAAATGGAGAAAGCCCATCATGGCCAGGAGTCACTGCAGAGTCATGAAACCAGAATCAGCCAGCTTCACCCAGTCACCAGACATGCATGTCAGAATTCAGGAAGCAGAGGGAGAAGTCAGATGGGGAAAGACACATGGGAAAGTTGACATTAGCTTTGGGGTCTCTGGCAGCACCATGGCCACACAGTGTAATGAACATTCCTGACTCTGATGAGACAATTACGTATGAAGCTGCTGCCTGCAGATGCTCACAGAGCACACTGTCCAGAGCTCTCCTCCACTGGGTGCTACTAGAGCCTGTCTCTGAACCTTCAGAACCCGGGGCTGGCAAGGAGTCAGCATAAACCATGCTGTTAACATAAAGTGGCCAAGCAAACCAATTCAGAGCAGTTAAAATCCCTAGGACTCCAGAAACATTCAGAGATTCCCTCAGAGCCCAGAGTCTGGGAGCTGACCCTGCGATGGTGCTGAAAAGTGACTTCCCTGAAAACGCACAGAGTATGTGCAGCCAGGATTGCAGGGTGAGGCCTTGCTTGGAGGCGCACACAGTGTACCGATGTGGACAGCTCACAGGCGCACACAGTGTACAGATGTGGACAGCTCACAGGCGCACACAGTGTGCCGATGTGGACAGCTCACAGGCGCACACAGTGTGCCGATGTGGACAGCTCACAGGCGCACACAGTGTGCCGATGTGGACAGCTCACAGGCGCACACAGTGTGCCGATGTGGACAGCTCACAGGCACACAGTGTCCTGATGTGGACAGCTCACAGGCGCACACAGTGCTGATGTGGACAGCTCACAGGTACAGTGTGCTGATGTGGACGCACAGCATGGAGGGAAGATCAGCTCCACCTCTTTACAATTAAAAAGCAAACACAAAGCATGATGTCATAATATTTGGAAGCACTGAGACTGACCTATAAAAATATGGTATCGAACCAAGAGGGGGCATGTACAAAAAACAAGGAGGGTGAGATTCAACACACCCAGGAGAAGCAAAAGTGTCCACATACATTTGCAGCAGCTTAGGACGGCATGGAGTCTTCAATATGGTAAAGAACACAATACAAGGGGCACATAAGCCATCATAGAATTCAAAGAGAGGGAGATCACCAATAACAACAAACAAAGCAAACAAAAATCAAGAACCCAGTGAGTCCTCATGGCCCACACATTCAATCCTAGCATTCTGGAGGCAGAGGCAGGTGGACCTCTGTGAAGGTCCAGTCAAGTGCCAGGCCATCCAGGGCTACACAGTGACACCCTGTCTCAAAATTAATCCATCAATCTATCCTTTCAATCCATCCATCCATCCATCCCAAGCATGACAAAGCTGTGATCAAAATAGAGTAATGGGTCAAATGGAATTAGGCTCATGAGTAGAGAATGGTTAATTATCTGTGTTTATAGCAGGTGAGGTCATTCTACAATGGACTGGTTTTTGAAATATGCACTCTACAGCAACAATACAAGCATTTTAAAATCCTACTTATATTTCTTGTATCTTAAATTCACTCGAACTGAATTTGATCCTAGAAACTGTGTAAGACATGATTTCACTGTTACTATATCCATGGACTTTGGTAGCCCAAGCCAATTCTTATGTAAGAGAGGAGCTGGCTTATCTCACTGAGGAACATGGCAGCTCGACCCCAGGACCAACTGGCTCACTGATCTGGATGGGGTGGCATTTCAAGATGAGAATGTTACTCACAGAACCAGGCAAGAAACAGAACAGAAGAATAGGAAGATACTCCGTCCCACACCACAGCATCCTCAAATCACCTCCTCTCCCACCAGGCCATGCCTACTATGGTCAACAGAACCTTCCAACAGTGTGACCCAGGGAACCAGGACTTTAACACACTTAACACATGGGCCTGTCGTGTATAAGCCAGTGGACCTGTTGTTAGCACAGTTAATATGTCAATATGCTTACAGGGAGTCAGAAACATTCTGTTGAATGGCAAGGTTCCTGTATTAAATTCATGCTTTTAAAATGCTGCTATCGGTTTTGACATAAAAGCATGGCGAAAGGTATTTGTGCAACTCCAGATTAGACAGAATGCCCAACGGCTGACTGTAGAAGGGGATGTATTCAAAACAAAATGGCAAAACTCACTCCGTGTTGCTGCAGCTGACCTTCGCTTTACCCTGTGCTTTTGCCCAGCCATTCCCACTGCAGCCAGTCAGGCAGAACATCTCATGCAGGCAGTTTCAGGGAGCACATTATTTGTACAATCCTGGGAAACTTACAGATAGCCAGGTAGCATGTCCAGATAGCACAGCCTCCCTCCCAGCTACACTTGCATCTCCATGAAATCCATTGTTTCTACAATTTTTGAGAAACATGTTTTTTTTTCCCTTATCAAACTTTTTGTTAACTGAAAACCTCTTTGTTAGCTGACGTGCCCCAGGTATGGTGTAACTATGGTGATCTGAAATTACTGCGGTTATTGGCTTTGCCCCTGACATAATGTAACTGTGGCTTTAAGTTTTATAAACCCTGCCCTGCTTCTCCTCGAGGTCAAAAGTTCTTTGGTACATGAGCTCCCTCTCTGACCTCAGGCTATTAATAAAGGACTCCTAATTTGACCACCACTGTGTGGTTTCTTCTGTGCATCTCAGTAGTACACAAAACTCAGCACTGCTGGGTACTTCTGAAAATCTAGACCAGCACCGTTGGCCAGTTTTCCCCATGGCCACTTCCCTGGCTATGGAACACAACTCCTGGTCCACAGTGCTCTGTGGGATATTGCTGCTTGGATTCTGAATTGCAACACCACAACGTGCTATGTCAGCATAATCTTCTACATGTCAGTTCTGTCGTGATTTTATAATGACAAATGTATTCAAAAACAATTTCATTTACTGCAGGCACAAACTCAGTTTATTGGATGATTGGCAGTACCCAGCAGTTTCTCGAGGACACAGCAATCAGGGTCCTGCCCCTCCAGCCCTTGGAAGGGCATGTGTGGCAGCTGCCGAACAGCTTAGACGCGAGTTTGTTTTCTAATGACTTTAGTGTCGGGTGCTCCCTGGGAGAGAGAGTCTTCTGAGTGGAACAACTTTGTCATCTCAGACACTTGCCTTAAGCCAAGTTGGAGGAGTCCCCAGGCAGCAAGCTGTGAATTAAGAACCCAGAAGCCTATGTTGAGCCTGACTTCCAGCCTGCTCTCGCAGGCGGCAGATTCCACCACACTTTCTGTTCGTTTGTATTTGTTCATTCTTAAAGCACTCATGTTAGTCTCTTCCGGAAAATATGAAATATCTTTTTTTCTTTGTTTTATCAGTTCATTAAAATCACTAGGTGGGGGATGGAGAGAAATGGTTCAGTGGTTAAGAGTGGGTATTGCTCTAGAAAAGGATCCAAATTCTGTTCTCAGCACCCACACGGGGCTGACAATCACCTATAGCTCCAGTCCCAGGAATCTGATGCTCTCTTCTGGATCTATGGGCACCTGCCCTGGTGTGCACATACCCACACACAGATGCACACATACACACCTAATTTTAAAAATAATAAAAATCAATCTTAAAGAATCATTACTTAGAGGCCGGAGAGTTGGCTCAGCACTTAAGAGCACTGGCTGCTCTTGCAGAGGAACCAGGTTTGTTTCCCAGCGCCCACGTGGTGGCTAACAACTGTTCCAGGGGAATACAATGCCTTTTTCTGACCTCCATGGGCATTGCATGGCACAGGTACACTTACATACATGCAGGCAATACACACACACCCATAAAAATAAATATAATAAATAAAATCTTAAAAAAGAACCCTTACATAAAACTTCCCGAGACTCGAGTAGCATATTTTAAGTTGCCTATTCTGTCCTTTCACTTTATTAAACTTAAAGAGTATAAAACCTTCACACCAAACATCTTGTGAACAACTGAATATAACTTAACATTGTAACCTGAGATTGAATCCTTCCTAACCCTGGAATCTCTGTGTTTTACGTCCTAATGAAAGACGACAAAGGCGGCTGGGCGTGCAAGCTCCGAGTAGCATATTTTAAGTTGCCTATTCTGTCCTTTCACTTTATTAAACTTAAAGAGTATAAAACCTTCACACCAAACATCTTGTGAACAACTGAATATAACTTAACATTGTAACCTGAGATTGAATCCTTCCTAACCCTGGAATCTCTCTGTTTCACGTCCTAATGAAAGACGACAAAGGCGGCTGGGCGTGCAAGCTCACAACTGTGATCCTAGCCCTCAGGAGCTGAAGCAGGAAGTTTTAGGTCAGCCTGGGCTACATAGTGAGATCCTTTCTCAAAGAAATGGAAGAATAAAGAGAAGAAGACAGGGCACAGAGTCATGGGGCTCCTATGTGGCTCCTGCGTGACTGCCCCTCACTGACTCTCACGTCCTCTCGGTATACATATAGACCACGGGGCAGAGGCAGGCTGGACACATTCAGATATTCAACTTCTTACTCGGCCTTTGGAAATAAAGCCAAGGATTTGAGAAGGCAGAACTCCGCAGCAATGATAGCTCTAAGGAGCTACTTTATGGGATAATAAGGACTAAGTCCACAGCTTAGAATCTGTCTGCCCGGGAGCCAGGTTATTGCCTCATGAAGCAGGGTAAAGATTCTATAACCACTTAATTAGCAAGAAAGGCATTTATTGCTCCTTTACTGGAGTTTCATTAGACAATTCCTTGGTGTCTCAAAAAAAGTCAGAGTAGGCTGGAACGGAACGTGCGTAATATAACCAAAGTTACATTGATTATAGGTTAGCATGGAATCGTTTTTAATTCAGGGGTGAGCAGGCAAATTATGTGAGATAAGTAGCAACAGTGACATGACTCTCAGAGCAGGTAAAGCTCATGATACCAGTGTCAGAACACGTTTGAGTTTCCTTACGTTTGAAGATGAGCTCAGTGTACCAGTGACAGTTCATCTTGGTTGAGTCAACTGGAAGAGTCAGCTGAAGAATTTCATCCATCAGATCAGCATAGGGGCATGCCTGTGAGGATTTTCTTGATTGTTGGTTGATAGAGGAGGGCCAGCCCACTGTGAACAGTGCCATTCCTGGGCAGGTGTGCCTCGGCTATACAAGAAAGGCTTGGCAGAGACTGAGGAGCAGCTTTCCTCTGTGGTCTCTGACTCAAGCTTCTGCCTTGAGTTCCTACCTTGGCTTCCCTTTATGACAAAACAAATCTTTTCCTCTGCAAGTTGCTTCTGGTCATTGCATTTATCACAGCAACAGAGAAGCCAGCCACAGCAGAACCTTCTCCTTCTTAAGGAGCAACGGCTCCCTGGACCAGCCACCAAGCGTTCAGTTCTCAGCAACCTCTAGCAGGGAACTTAGCAGGTGGAAGGGGTGGGATTCCTCAGGCTCATCACCTGGAGCAGTTCTGACTAGCAGGTGACCTCAGCACTTGCAAGGGTCTTCTCAAGTAAACACCCCCACATGGAGAACCCCAGAGCCACCTGTGGAACCACCAGGATGCTGTTGCCCCAACCTGTCATCACAGCTTGGTCAGATATCAGAAGAGCATCTCAAGCCAGCTGTTCAACCAGCTGCAGAGATTGATCCCTCAGGATGCACAGGGCTGTGAGGGAACTGCCCAAGACTGCACCCAGTTTTGTACCTTCTGCTGCTGTGTGTCTTCTCCTCCTGGTCAGATGTGACTGCTGTCTTGAATTACCACAGCTTTGATCACCAACAGCAGTCCTGCACCATTGTGCCCTGGAGGTGGGGAGACAGGGGTTCACACAGTTCACAGAGATCAGGAGACTTCATGAAACCCTCACAAGGTCCCTCTCATTGGAGGGGTTATGTAGGAGGTGAAAGACTGACTGGGAATTGGGACTTCTAGGTGGCGCACTGCCCACCTGTATATTGCCCAGGGTACTTCCTGGTGGTGAATCACTGTGATCCTCTAAGTAATCTCAGTTAACCCAATGGCTCACCAAGCTGGACTTGGACAGAATCTTTACCTCCTTTTTTGGTCTAAGTCCTCTCTGTCTGGAGGAAATAGATATCTCTCCATCTCCCCAGGAAAAATCACATGGTAAGGTCTATTTTCACAGAGACTCATATCTTTAAATATTTGGAGCTACAGAAATGATACACTCAGTTACAACAAGCAGCCCTATGCTAAGACCCATGCTTCGGCGAATGCTAGATCTATGTTGATTGATAAATAATAAGTAAATAAATAAATAATACAAAAGTAAACAGTATAAAATACATATTCCTGTTTCTTCCCCATGTAATCTTCTGTTTCCTTCTCATTCAGGCCCCAATTGTTATACTCATGAATGTTAACTTTTTGAAGAGTTTTTATTTTTAGTTATGTGTATGTATGTGGAATTTCTGTACATGAGTGCAGGTGTCATGGAGGCTAGAAGGTGCATTGATCTCCTGGAGCTGGTGTTACAGACGGATGTGAAAATCACCAATATGGGTGCTGAGAACCACCCATATCCTCTGCAAGGGCAGCAAGCATCTTAACCCTTAAGGACTCCCTCCAGGTCCTCCCACGGATGTTTAAAGTTGACTGATGGAAGCACATCACCATTAGTGTTATCTTCCCAAGGGCGTGAATTCCTCTACCCTGGGTCTTGATAAAAGCAATGTGTGAAAGGCCATCTGTTTATTCCCACAAATGTAATCTCAGATTTCCCTAATCTCTCCTTGGGTCCTGATTTCAATCGAGGTTAGTCAGTGAATCGTTTTCCGAATCACTGTGTTTGTGATCTATGAATGTAACACGGATCTTTATTGGTTCTGTGCTGACTGACATGGCATAATTTTAGATAAACTTCATGAAACGTTCTGTCATATTTATTCATAATTAATCATATTTCCTTTTATTTTAAACTTTTAGTATTTTCCATCTATGGTTACAAATTCTAACCATTGTTGATATATATAAGTTCCCATTTATTTTCTTTATTAACTATTGTTTTGGGGGAATGTGCTAAACAGTCTATTTTTTTCTGACTTTGGTCTTCTGGTCCTACTGAAACATTCTATGTTATCATTTGTGAAAAGACATTTTGCTCTTTTTCAATGCTTTCACACTATGGTAGGTAGGCAAGACTAGTCCTGTTCCCCAAACACACACACCCACAGTGCCTCTTCAATAACACTTTAAAACTAGCTTGCTCTCTGCCTCTGCGCTCTTTGCCTCTGGGCAAAATCTGAGGAAGTCTCTACTACCTAAAGCATGAAAGAACCCAGAAATTTCTAATGAGGAGAGCCTTCTGTGTACAATTACAGTGCCCTTGCCCAGGAACCCTGGCCTGCTTTGGTTTGCTGTCTGCCTCCAACCCTGTCTCCTTCCTGACTCCACCATCGCTCTGACGACTAGGCTGAGTGGATGTGGGCACTTCCACTCTGTTTCCATTTGAAGATGGCTTTCTGCATGGTGCTTCGTGGAATCTTTGCCAGCTGCCACCTGTGACCAGTCATCAGCCTTTCCTGAGATGGTGCTAGCACACCTCCTGTGCCCCGGTCTTAAATTCCCCACTGTGTGACACATGAGCCTTCTTGTGGGCCCACCGCTCTGGAGGAATTATAACACCTTCCTGTGAGGACCTAGGGTGACACCAACCTGGGTCTCTTGTGCAGATCAGCACAGTCTAGAAAGAGCTGCGTCCACCATCATCATTGAAACCCTGTCCCAGGGGAACTAGTCAACCAGGGTCCAGCCTGTGAGCTCTGCTAAGCCCAGACTTGGCCTTCACATCCCTGAGGGCCTCATGTGAAATGAGCCATTCCCCACAGCAGCCCTGAGGACCAGGCTGACCTAGGTTGAGGTCAGCTGAAGAGTTTCAAGGTCCTGGTTTGATGTGGATTGCCTTCAGTGAGTGGCTTATGATCAGATGACTGTACCATGTGTATGTAAGGGTGAGCACCAGGGCACGTTATTTTTGGAAGACAGTGTATAGATTTATAGCTACATATATTGCTTCCAAATGTGCTTTTCACATATTTTCCATTTTTAAATTAGCACACAGAATGTTAGCTCTCATTACGGCACTGCTGTGGCATTGTTGAACAGTGTCCTTTAGTGGATTCTCTTTCTGCCTCTTATCCCCACTTTCTTCCTATCCCTCAGCCCCCTGTGCAGACGCCCCACCCTCCACCCTCTCTCGTGTCTCACATGTCCAGTGGCCCATGTCCGTCCATTTTCATCACTTGATACTACTCTCTCTCAGTCTCCTTTCTAGTTTTTCTCACCTCTACCCACACTTACATCATGTACATTACTGGTAAATTCTTTCTGAATTTACCAAGAACTGAAAAAGTAAACGCACACACAAAAGCATTAAACTGTCAGTTAACAAGTGTGTTCATAAAATGAACATGCAGCTCTCAAAACAAGAAACACAAATGACTAGTAAGTATTTTATTGACTGGAGTGGGAGGGAAATAGTGAGGCAGGTTTCCCTGTCTGGAACTGTGTGCATGACTGAAGGCTATATAACGAGAAACACAGTGCCAGAGAGAGGAAACCTCCCTCAAGTTGTTGTTCAGGGTAATCCAAGAGTCTTCCAAAATAACACAGGCTATTGCCACAGCCCTTGATTTCCTCCCAGAACTTGAAGGTAAGACCCTATTGCTGAAGACAGGACATACTTCAGACACAGGACTTGGAGCAATGGAGCTGGAACTGACCTGGAAGCCTTCTCCCTGAAGACCAGCTCTCATGGTATCAGAGGACACTATGGGAGATGCCAAGGGAGCAAACCAATCAATGGTCCCACCCAGCTGCAAAGCCTAATAACCACAACAATGACTGCAGGAAACTATCTCTATTGATGCAGTATGGCACTTTTATCTTAGGGATAATCAGCAGCTTTCTGAATGGACTTAAAGCCTGCTCAATGGGAAGGAACTCGTGTGTGATACTATAAACATAGCCAAATACACATGGCCTAAGAGGTCATAGATCCTAGGGAAAAATCTGCCTCTGTCACATTCCTAGACAAATAGAATTTCTTACTGTATGTATCATATTTACAGACATGTATTCCTCTCACCACTCATCAAAGAATCTTCTTTTTGCAACAGATGGAGACTGTTACAGAGTTCCACAATTGGTCAAACACAGAGACTAAGTGTCTGTGAGACACCCAGCCCTAAGTGATTCATCTGCAAGGCAACCTTTACACTTTGGTTCAGGGAACATAGTGGAACAGGGGGTAGAGAGAAGAGTAATGCATCTCTCAACTCCCTCCAGCAAAGCTTTCTCATCCAACAGATGGTAGTTAACATGGAAAGCCACAACTAGCCAAAATGTAGAGAATGGGAGACGGCAGAGTATGTATCCCTGGACAGGACACTGATACATGTCCACCACCTAGGGCTCAGGGACCATTGTGGAAGAGCCAGGGGTAGTGGATGATCACAATGAAACAGTTTTCCAGGCAGCTTGGAATTTGCTCATATGAACTTACAGCAAAGACAACAGCATACATAAGACCCATGCAAACTCAAACCAGACAAAAACCCAGCATAGAAGTGGAGAAATGGGCAAGAAGCCCCAACCTTAGAACTATTGGAAACTGATCACTGCTGGATGAGAGAGAGAGTGGGTCTTCTTTAAGGGAGTGACACTGATAGGTTAAACAGGCTCCAGTGGATGGACTCATACCAAATGATATTGGCGATAGAAACTTGACTCAGTAGGCCTTAACAGATATGACATAATGCATGAGATCCAGCAGGAGGTCTATCCAGGTTGTGTAGATATGGAAGGGGGTCTAAATATGAGCAAGATGCATTGTACTAAATGCACAAAAATTCAATAAATTTCTTTTAAAAGAGTGAAGGTAGAGAAAATCAGAATACAGTGTATACACATATGAAATTGTCAAAGAACAACATTAATCAATAAAAAGGTGCTATCTTGGGTCTGGGAATGATGGCTCAGCGGTTAAGAACACTGGTTGTTCTTGCAGATTAACTGGGTTTGAATCCCAGCACCCACATGGCAGCTAACAACTGTCCTTAACTCCAGTCCCAGGGGATCCAACAGCCTCTTCTGACATCCACAGGCATTGCACAACACAGGTGCACTTACCTGCATGCAGGCAATACATGCATACACTTAAAATA
>NW_008335593.1:2030198-2031961 GCF_000622305.1 Nannospalax galili | reverse complement strand
GGTCTACATAGTGAGTTCCAGGACAGCTGGGGCTATAGGGAGACCCTGTTTTGAAAAGACCCCCCCCCCAAAAAAAGTGCTATCTTTTTGTAAAAATGTTCAACTTCTCTAGTCATCATAGAAATGCAAATTAAAATTAAAAGTACTTTGCGATACCGCCTCTCAGAAACACTGTCATCAAGAGTGCTGACAAATTCTAGCAAGGGGAAAGAGGAATCATTCTTTGCCAGTGCTGGGAATGCAAACTTGTACAGCCCTTATGGCACTCAACTTGGAGGTTGTTCAAACAAATTAAAGTTAGAACTGCCATTTGACCCAGCAATACCTCTCCTGGGCATATACCCAAGGACTTCATATCCTACCACAAAGGAATTTGCACATCCATGTCTGTTGCCGGTCTATTCACGAGAGCAAGAGAATGGGACAGGCCTAGATGTCCCATCACCAAGTGTGATTTTTCTAAACTCAAGCAGACAGCTGCCCCAATTTATGTCCCATTTGCCTTTCAATGTTAAGAGAGTGGCAATTACAGCTTTGATCAAGAACACACCTTTTCTTAGCTATGCATTCGGAAACACTGAAGATTTGTTCTTCAAATCACATTTATTTCATTTCCTGACTCAAAGGAATCCCAATAAAATCATATGAATCATGATCCTGTGGGTCACTTATGTAACCTAGGACTCCCAAACATCCTGGGGAGGAGAAAAATTAAGCCTGAGACACAACATGTCCCCAGAGGGGACAACAGGGAATTGAGACCTCAAACAGTGGCGGTGGCAATGGAAAAATGATGTCCCTAGCCAGGCCTTATAACCCCCATAGCACACCCCAAGATCTAGAAAACCAGAGATCCAGCCCTCAGCTCTCCTACAGGCCCATCAACCACTGCAATCCTACAAATCAACAACTTAATCAAGTTCTCTAAGAGCCAGAGGACTGAACATTCCTCATGAACACTGAAGCTTCAAGAAAACTTTCCCTAATGTTTTGACATGTTGTGTGTGTTATTATGCAGTAGTTAGAAAAACGAATTCAATTCAACTCTATTTTATGTGCTTGTTTCTTGGTTTAAGTCACAATTGAGAGAGATAAAAATCTAAGCAAGTCATTGTGAAGGGCTGATTGTGTTTTGATGTCTAAATGTGCATTCATGAAAAGAATGGATGGTCTGCTATGAGTTATCTTTCTCTGGATCAAGTCCCTTTTATTAAAACAAACATACTTATCAATTGTTTGATCTCAGAACAAAGAGGGCCAGCCAGACAAAAACAGCATAAGGCCCGTGGTGCGGAGTCTCTTTCACTGATAGAAATGGATTCCCTGGAGAATGTTATTTCTCCTAAACGTCAAAGTTATATATTCCCACAGTTCACTAAATACTTCAGTCAGAAATAATACAAAAATTTCAGGTGGCCCATTAAAATGAATTTTCTTCTGGGTTGAAGTATTCGTGAGGTTTCCTTCTGAATAAGTAGGCATCTGGCTTACCTCTGCATACATCAGCCCAGACAGGTACCAGTATAAACTGGTAAACAGGCCAACAGTTGTTTGAAAAGGAGCTTCTTTGGGCTGTGCCACAGCTTATGAAGTCCTTTATACATTTGGCTTTAAGTGCTGGAATTATTGCATTTTCAAAGATTCCAGTTGTCAAATTCATCACAAACTGACGTGGTGTAAATAATTTAGCAGCTCAAGTGAAATATTCGCTAAGCAGTGCGGTGTCGGCAGGGGCAAGTCCTCAGTAGTGAGTGGCTTTGCTT
>NW_008335593.1:2022510-2030178 GCF_000622305.1 Nannospalax galili | reverse complement strand
ATTCCTGCTCAAACAGAAGTGCACTGTAGACTGAGCCCGCAAAATCATTCCTGCACTTGGAATATGAATCAAACGAAGAATGAAGAGAAGTGGTTATGAAATGTGGGAAGATCGCCAGGAAAATTCTGCGGGCCTTTCAACCCCACTGTCAGCCCTTCCATCCTGACCTGCACGTGCAGCCGACACAGCAAACAGAAGACTTGATGCACGTTGGTCCGTCAGGTGCATCTGACGGTATGCTTATAGACTGCCTGAGAGGTTTTGAAAACTATATTACATTCCAATGTAAGCATTTCCCCACATAAATCTCAGCTCTCCTCAACATGACAATACTAAGTTCTTTGGTCTTGAAGCTGGTGTTGGACAATCGATTGATGTTTCCCCTTGGCACCTTCATGGTGCTCTCCAGGGGAAGGGGTTGCAGGTCAGTTCCAGCTCTATTACTCTAAACCCTGTGTCCAAAGTGTGTTCTGAATTCAGCAGTAGGGTCTTATCTTCAAGTTCTAACATCCTGGGGAGGAGAAAAATTAAGCCTGAGACACAACATGTCCCCAGAGGGGACAACAGGGAATTGAGACCTCAAACAGTGGCGGTGGCAATGGAAAAATGATGTCCCTAGCCAGGCCTTATAACCCCCATAGCACACCCCAAGATCTAGAAAACCAGAGATCCAGCCCTCAGCTCTCCTACAGGCCCATCAACCACTGCAATCCTACAAATCAACAACTTAATCAAGTTCTCTAAGAGCCAGAGGACTGAACATTCCTCATGAACACTGAAGCTTCAAGAAAACTTTCCCTAATGTTTTGACATGTTGTGTGTGTTATTATGCAGTAGTTAGAAAAACGAATTCAATTCAACTCTATTTTATGTGCTTGTTTCTTGGTTTAAGTCACAATTGAGAGAGATAAAAATCTAAGCAAGTCATTGTGAAGGGCTGATTGTGTTTTGATGTCTAAATGTGCATTCATGAAAAGAATGGATAGTCTGCTATGAGTTATCTTTCTCTGGATCAAGTCCCTTTTATTAAAACAAACATACTTATCAATTGTTTGATCTCAGAACAAAGAGGGCCAGCCAGACAAAAACAGCATAAGGCCCGTGGTGCGGAGTCTCTTTCACTGATAGAAATGGATTCCCTGGAGAATGTTATTTCTCCTAAACGTCAAAGTTATATATTCCCACAGTTCACTAAATACTTCAGTCAGAAATAATACAAAAATTTCAGGTGGCCCATTAAAATGAATTTTCTTCTGGGTTGAAGTATTCGTGAGGTTTCCTTCTGAATAAGTAGGCATCTGGCTTACCTCTGCATACATCAGCCCAGACAGGTACCAGTATAAACTGGTAAACAGGCCAACAGTTGTTTGAAAAGGAGCTTCTTTGGGCTGTGCCACAGCTTATGAAGTCCTTTATACATTTGGCTTTAAGTGCTGGAATTATTGCATTTTCAAAGATTCCAGTTGTCAAATTCATCACAAACTGACGTGGTGTAAATAATTTAGCAGCTCAAGTGAAATATTCGCTAAGCAGTGCGGTGTCGGCAGGGGCAAGTCCTCAGTAGTGAGTGGCTTTGCTTTCTCACCTCATTCCTGCTCAAACAGAAGTGCACTGTAGACTGAGCCCGCAAAATCATTCCTGCACTTGGAATATGAATCAAACGAAGAATGAAGAGAAGTGGTTATGAAATGTGGGAAGATCGCCAGGAAAATTCTGCGGGCCTTTCAACCCCACTGTCAGCCCTTCCATCCTGACCTGCACGTGCAGCCGACACAGCAAACAGAAGACTTGATGCACGTTGGTCCGTCAGGTGCATCTGACGGTATGCTTATAGACTGCCTGAGAGGTTTTGAAAACTATATTACATTCCAATGTAAGCATTTCCCCACATAAATCTCAGCTCTCCTCAACATGACAATACTAAGTTCTTTGGTCTTGAAGCTGGTGTTGGACAATCGATTGATGTTTCCCCTTGGCACCTTCATGGTGCTCTCCAGGGGAAGGGGTTGCAGGTCAGTTCCAGCTCTATTACTCTAAACCCTATGTCCAAAGTGTGTTCTGAATTCAGCAGTAGGGTCTTACCTTCAAGTTCTGTGAGGCCATCAAGGGCTGTGGCAATAGCCTGTGTAATTGTGGGAGTCACTTGGACCACCCTGGCCAACAACTAATGGAAGGTTTCTCCTGTCTGGCAGTGTTTCATGTTACATGGCCTTTAGCTATAGACATGGACTCAGGTAGAGATACGGTACATGTAAGTTTTCATTGTGGGTTGTTGGACTAATATGATTCCCTCTTTTTTATTTTATTTAAAAAAAAAACTAGCTAGGCATTATTTATCTCCTCTCTCTCTCTGTCTCTCTCTCTCTCTCTCTCTAACCCTTCTACTACGATGTCCCCATTTTCCCCACTTGATAACACCAGTCTCCTATGGTCCCACCCCTCTTGAGCTCCTTCTTTTCTTTTACCGCCAAGTTTCCTTGTATAACCCTCCCTTCCCCTCCCTTTTAAACAACCCTATTTTTATCCATCTCTCCCTTAGTAACATCCGTCTCCTACTGTTCTTATCTCTCAGGTTCTTTCTTTTCCTTCACCTCCCTGGTTCCTTTTCATTATCCTAGTTCCTGCGGTTACATCTGGATACATACTTACTTATAAGGATTTGGTGCTAGGACCCACATATGAGGGAGAATATACGTCATTTGTTTTTCTGAGTCTATGTTACTTCACTTAGTATAGCAGTTGCTAGTTCCATCCATTTACCTAAAAATTTCATGATTTTGTATTTCTTTACCGCTCAGTAGAACACATCAAAGACCAGCACAGCATATAACATTGGTGCAGTAGTGACACTTCTATCTTGGGGGCAGTCAACAACAACCTAACTGGACTAAAAGCCCACTCAGTGGGAGGAAACTCACGTGTGGCACTGTAAACATAACCAAATACACATGGCTGGAGAGGTCACAGATCTTCGGGCCTCTGAAGACACTGCAGTCACATGGTGCACATACATATATTTAGGCAAACACACACACACAGTACAGTGAATAAAATACAGTAAATAGAAACCTCAGCGAATAGGAATGTCACCTAAGGAGAGAGCACAGCATTTTATGGATCGGCATCTGTTCATATTAGTGCCTTTGTCTCAGTTCCTCGTGGTGCATAGTCCCAACACATAAACAGCTAGTTTGGGGCATGCAGGAAGGAGAAAGGTAACCACTGACCCCTTCTGAGCACCAGACAGGAGCTTGAGGCTCCAGCAATGGGAAGATCCACTCTGTCTGCAAATTATCTCTGAACAAACGAGCATCCATACCACAGGCCCCAGATCCACCTCTGAAATGTTTACAGGACCCTCCCCTGCTGGAGTAACAAGGTCCAGGATGGCGTGCCCGCTCCTCTTCAGGGGTTCTTTACTGCGGTCACAGCTGAAATTTATCACAGGGGTAGTGAGAGATGATGGACCCTTTTTCAAATTCCATGTGCTCTGCCGGTACCCTCATTTCCAATGTGGAGCTAGTGACTAATAGGAGAGCCAAAGTGCATCCATCATACACCAGGCTCTAGGCCCCATCCTTCGCACAGGGAAGCCTCAGATGCATCTAATTCAGGAACTGTTTCACTCAATACCAGAGTGGAGTCTTACGTGGCATTCAGTAATCACAAGTGGCCAAAGGAAGGCAGGGTTGCAGCCAACTCACTTCCAGGATGCACTGGGCGACAGTTTTATTTCTAAATAAAATGAGTTCACCTTTTCGGATCACAAAATAAATACAATCTATTCTGTACCTCCCTACTTCCATTGGCAAGCTGTTTGTTTTATTTTGAGGTCAACAAAATATCTCAATTACAATCCCCAAAATGTGTTGTTCTCTGACAGTATATTCAACAATCAGTTTTCCTACATGTAAAATTCAAGCCAATCATTCCCATGTAGATGTAAGAATTATAACATCTTGGTGAAGGCAGTTTTTCTAAATAACATTATTAGGTCTGCTACGACTGAAGTCGTCAGCGTTTTTCTCCGTCGAAGCATGCCATAATTAAACTCATAACTCCTCCGCAGTCACTCGAATCACTGTTAAACTTTATTTCTACTCTATCTTCGCAAAACCCATTGTGCTTGGTGTCAGGATGAATGAAGTGTTATTGCTCCAATTAGTGCTACCTGCAAATAAGTGTGGGGAACCAGAGTCACACTGAGAGAAGCTTCTAGAACTCCCAGGTGACCCACGTGCTCTGAGAATGTCTAAAAACCTTCAAGATTTCCATTCCAGAGATGCAGATTGGCTCCTGAGCTCTGCCAGCACCTACACAGTGGACACGACTCACATATGAAATGGAGAAACATGGCCTGGACTGTGGCCCTCATGGGATCAGCCAAGACACACTTCTGGGCATGTCTGTGAGAGCATTTCCAGGAAGGATTAACAGAGGAGAAGACCCTTCTTCAGAGTGTGTGTCTCCCTCTGGCAGTGGCCCAGTTATAAAGAGTCCAAGGGAGAGGTGGGGCTGCTTCTGGCCCCCTGCACTGCTTGCTGGTCGGTGCATCTACACATTGTTGCTGCTGCAGGTGCTGCGGCCATCATCTTTAGTTAAAATCAGAACCCAGTTTCTCCAGCATCCCTTTGCGAACTGAAGACCAGTGGTCCTCCGGGAAGTCACCAGACTGGGATGCCGAGACAGCCAGCTTTGCACACTCTCAGCTCACCAGGGTGCAGGCATTGCCAAACTATCCACCCTTATCATGGAGCCTATCTAATAAATCTTATTTCTACTATCTACTCATTTTTTGGTTCAGTACTTCTAGAGAACCCTGACTTAATACAGACCTTTAGTGTGAAATGATGATTTGGAGAAAATAATGATATTTTGGTCCATGTATACAATGTGTGATGACCACACAGGTGTGACTTGCACACACACCATCTCAAACACTGACCTCTACTGGAACTTGAAATATGAGAAATTGTTTTATATACAGAATCTGCCTTCTTCCTCTACCAGATCTTAAATATATCAGCTTCATTAATTTCAAATATGAGTTACAGCACCCCTTTCATTTCTGAAGTGTGCCCCCACTTCTGAACGGTATTCTTGATGCTTGTCTGCCTCCCCAGCCACCTTTTGGGTACAAGGAGCTGAAGTGGCAGCATAGAAGCTCTGTACACTGATTAATGCTGGGCAGAGCATCGGGGGACTGGAGTTTTCCTCCCACATATAAAATCAAAGCAGGTCGTGGTGGGAAAGTATTATTGCAGAAACATGTTCAGCAACGAGCTGCACTACCATAGAGAGGCGCTCCTCTTGCTTTGCCTGGATGCTCGTACAGTCTCTGCAGTTTCAAGTTCTGCTGAGGCCAAGCAGTGTGCAGCAGGGTGGCCTCTGTGAAAAGAAGAGCTTGAGAGGCCGTCCTGCACAAAGCCATGCAAGTGAACCCTGGATTACAGTTGAGGAGGCCAGAGCCATGAGACATCTGCCAAGGACAGTTTCATACAGGTCATGGAATCAGCCCTAGAGAGGTGTATGTTGCAGGCAGCAAAGCCAGAGGAGCAGAGGCATCTAAGCCCTTAGGAGCTAAAGTCTGACATCAGACACGGAACTACAGGGCAGTGGTTGTCCTGCTGGTTCTCGGTCTCGTTTTGGTCTTGAATTTCCTCAGTGTGCCCCCATTTCTCCCTTTGTGAATGGGAATGTGTGTCCTGTGCCACTGTATGTTGGAGGTGTGTATTTATTTTTACAGGAGGTTATAGTGAAGAATTTGCCTTGACTCTTAAAAGAGACTGGATTTCTGAAGAGTGAGACTTTTACAGACTAGAGAGAGTTTTATAGTTGGACTAAATGAATTTTGCATTATGATATGGCCACAAACCTATGTGGACCAGGGACTAGAATGTGGTGGTTTGGGCGATAAATGTCCTCCGTAGGCTCCAGTATTTGAACAGTCTGTCTCTACTCGGTGGTAATCCTTAGGAGGCCATGGGCTCCTTAGTAGGTGTGGGCTTGCTGGAGGAAGTGTGTTACTGGGGGCAGGCTTTGAGAGTGGAGTCCATAGCCTCACCCCACTCCCATTTGTTCTATTTCATGTCTGCCACTGAACATGTGACTCTCAAATGTTGGCTCCTGCTGCCATGCATCCCCACCATGATGGAGTCTAATCTTTTTGGAATTGGAAACCAAATTAACTCTTCCATAAGTTGCTTTGGGTCATGGTGTTTTACCATAACAACAGGAAATAACTAATTCAACTAATGTGATCTTAAAAGAACTTAACATCTGGAAGGGCCAGTACTCAAGTCTCTCTGCCTCTTCCTCTTCCTCCTCCTCCACTGCATTCTCCCTCTTCCTCTCCCTCTTTGTCCTCCTTCCTCTCTGTTACTTCCTAACCCCCTTCCTTCCTGCCACCTTCTACTTTGCAATAACTGTTAAAGCCTTTCACCTCCCCATGGGGCCAGGTATAGCAACAAATCTAAACATACAAAAACTGAGCTTTGCTTCTAAAAGTGTACCTGGGACCATTTAAAAATAAGCAGTAGATCTGGATCTATGTGATTCATATTTTAGATGTGAGAGAACTAGATAAAGAAAGAAAAGCTGTCAGAACCTCAGACTGTGCAGAAAACCTTCCTTAATAAACATGAGACAGTGGAACCCATGGAATTCTAAATTTCCAGAATAGAAGCTGGAGTTTGGGAGGACTGTGGAGGGTGAAATGTGGGTAAGATTGGATCTAATACAAATAAGCCCTAAGTCACAAATTATCCTTATTAACAAAAAATCATTTCAGAAAACCACTTGCAACATTTATCCTTCTATTAAAATAACTTTCTTCATTTTAATAGCAAAAATCTTATTGTAGCAGGTAGTAGTTATCTTTCATTTACCTGGGCTTTATTCTTTAATTACCTCTTTTTCAAATTTAAGAGAATGTATTTAGCCAGAGTCTTGTTCTAATTAAGTATGTATGTATTATTTCTCTGTTTTGAATGTATTTTATTTGTATAAGTAAGTGCCCAATGTCTTCTAAACCTTTTTCACATCCTTCTAATTTTTCGAAGAGGGTACACCTGAACATTGTGATTCTGGATAACAGAAAAGTGTGGGAGAAAGTGGTGTTAACAGAGGCTGGAATTTTAAAACTTTCAGAAAGATTTTTCTCACTCGTCTCATATCTGTGTTGTTAGAAAGAGCTGAGAAACATACATTCAAGGACTACGTGTATGCATGTTTGTTTACCCATGTTCATGACTTAAGTATTTTAGGTTACAAGTTTTAATTATAGCTGCTCTTGCAAGAGATCGCTGAGGGATTAAAACTATTTTCCAGAATTTGAATCTACAGAGAAAGCAACCCCATCCCTTTCTCATCCACTTCCTGTGCATGCCATGACTGCATTCTTTGATTCAGACTCTGTAGAGTAATGGAGACTTCTCTCTCATCCTGTTGGCCTCACGTTTTCCTCCCTGTCTCTACTGAACCTGCCACACATTCTGCAATACTAAGGGTTCCCCATCGCTCAGTGTAGGTGTCATGGTGAATTCATTCTGTCTTTTTTTCTTCTTTTCCTCTTTTTTGAGGGCTGAGGTCACTTAAAAGGATTAATATGAACACCCCGCACAATCTTATTCATCTATATACCCACTTCCCTGGTAAACACACACAAAA
>NW_008335593.1:2021395-2022385 GCF_000622305.1 Nannospalax galili | reverse complement strand
GTGAAAGAGATGTGTCTTTACTCTGGAAATTGATATTGAATATGTTAAAGCTGTAATGAAATGCTTCTTCTCATCATGTGGTTATTAAATTTTAAATTTTTTTTAAAAGGTGAATCTGAACCAAAGAGAGAAAAGGAACAGAACATTTTAGACGAGCCCAAGGTGTGTCATCGATGTATGAGCTGGTTTATACTGAGTTCAATATTGTATAATGGTATTAATTCAACTGTGAACCTAAAAATTTACAGCCACTTTTGAAAGAGATGTATCCTTGATCTGGAATGTGTTACTGAATATGTTAAAGCTGTAATGAAATGCTTCTTCTCATCGTGTGGTTATTAAATTTTAAATTTTTTTTAAAAGATGAATCTGAACCAAAGAGAAAAAAGGAACAGAACATTTTAGAAGAGCCCAAGGTGTGTCATCGATGTATGAGCTGCGTGTTGGGCAGAACGGCCCCTGGATCGAACCTGATCCTGTGGCTCGGGAATGGTTCCAGTCTCTCCTTGGGATGGGATGCTGCACCAGAACCTGTTCGTTTGCCTTGGAGCGTCATGGATGCTTCACGCTCTCTTCCTTTCTACTCTTGTTTGGATTGGCTTAATCTTGTTTTCCTAATGTTTGAAGTGTGTCATCAGAAACACATTCATTTGAGAACTCATTTGAGAGTTCTGTCATTTTTTTAATGTAGTTACTGCTATAAACTTCCACCTTAGAACAGCTTTGGCTGCATCTCACGGTTCCAGCATGCTGTGTTTTCCTTTGCACTGGACTCTAGGTTGTTTGTTTTTCCGCCCATGATTTGTTTGGTGACAGTCTAATTACTCCAAAACATATTGTTCAATCTCCATTTGGGGTATTTGTTGGAGTTTGCCTTTCTGATTTCTAGTTTTATTTAATTATGATGTAATAAATGCAATGGCATTGGAGGGAGTTAAGATTTGCTTTACTTCCTGCAATGCATTCTGTTTTGGAGACATTCCATGGATG
>NW_008335593.1:1991977-2020988 GCF_000622305.1 Nannospalax galili | reverse complement strand
AGTTGGGCTGTTTCTAAAAATTCTGGACCATTCTGTGTCTTTTAACTGGAAAACTGATACTGTTGTCACTCGGAGTTATGCCCGAAGCCTGTGAACCAGAGCTGTCATTTTGTTTTCTGATGTTCGGTTCTTTCCTAGTCTCCATTTGCTTATGAACCTCCTGTCAACTGCTGTCCTTTTCTGAACTTTGAATGTGTCTATCTTCCTCTTCCTGTATTCAGATTCCTTTAAGAGTCTTCAGTGCTACTGATTAAAAGGTCCTAGAATTCTTAGTTTGTGATTATTATGCAAATCTCCTTTTTCCCTTTTGCAGGATACAGCACTGTAAGTGAAAGTTGTACACGCTCTGCGGTGCATTCTCATTGTCCCTGGCTTGGGGGTTTCTGCTGAGAAATCTGCCGTTCTGGTGGGTTTGCCATTAGATGTGACCTATGCTTCCTGCAGCCTTCAATATTCTGTCTTTGCTCTGTGCACTTGGCATTTTAACAACAATGATGTATGAGGAAATAGTTTCTAACTATGTCTGTTTGGGTTTTAAAAGCCCTGGTCTACGGCCTGTAGAGCTGGCTCAGCAATTAAGAGCACTAACTGCTCTTGCAGAGGACCCAGGTTTGAGTCCCAGCACCGCCACGGCAGCTAACAACCATCCTTAACTCCAGTTCCAGGGGGCTTGATGCCCTCTTCTGACCTCTGTGGGCATTGCACGACACAGGTACACATATACACATGCAATCAATACACTCACACACAAAAAATAAAAATAAATAATTTTTTAATTCCTGATGTCCATCTCTTTTCCAGGGTTTTGGAATTTTTTTATATTACTTCATTGAATGTAATTTCTATGCCTTTAGCTTGCATCTGCATTCATGTCATGAATCCTGTGTTTGGACTTTGAACAGCATCCCAGAGAATTCGTATGTTGAACTTAATCCACGGATTCTTACTGTTCCCCTATTACCTGGTAAGTGTTCTCATTTACCTACCTGTCTTCAGGCCATAATATTCTGTCTTCTGCCTGATCTAGTCTGTCAGTGATGGTTTAACTGAAGCCTCCTGATTCCCAACATTTTATAATCCAACTCCTCCAACTAATTGCTTTACATCCTCTACTACCTTGAGTCTTTTGGCTACTCAGGCAGGAAGTGACCTCAACTGCCCCTTCTATCTCTGCATGTGGATCTCTCAATGTCTCTGGCTGGAAGTCTCTCCCCTGTAATAGACCAGCATTAACCTGAGTATGCATGATCCTTGCTCGGAGTGTCCTGATGCAGGATAACTCAAGAGAACTGTGACTTCTGAGCCACAGACCCAGACAGTTACCTAAAAATAACTTTGCACCACTGAATCAGAAGTAATGTTGGGGAGAAGGGAGTCCTTTTCCATTCTGGGGGCTGTACAGTTTGTATATCTGGTTAGACTGAAGGTCTGCTCAGTGCTGACCAGTGTTCATTGTGTTTTCTGAGTCTCTCATCACCTGCCCTCTGCCCCCACTGCTTTATGCAATCTGCACACTGGTGCTCTCTTCCTCAGCTCTGCTCTAATTCTTCCTCCTTTTTGAAGAATGCATCTCCTCAACTCTGAAACATGAGTGTGTTCACCCACTGGGTAGGTGCTTCCTAGCTGCTCCAGCTCTGTGCCACCAGAGATGCCAGTTGTGATCCTTAATCATCAGTGCCAATGTCACTGGATTAGGCTCACATAGGAGATGACACAGGGCATGTCCATGAGGGTGTTTCTTTACAGGATTAACTGAGAGGTGGAGGCCTACTCTGAATGTCTGTAGTACTGTTCTCTGAGGTGTTACCAGACTGAAAACAAGGGGAAAATGGAAAAATCCGTGTTAATGCAGCCCTCACCTCACCTCCCCCTGCCTCGCCTCCCCCTGCCTCGCCTCCCCCGCCTCACCTCCCTCTGCTTCCTGACTTAGGCCATGATGTGACCAGCATCACACACTCGTGCCACCATTGCTACAGCCACTCTTGACACCACACCTTTCCCACCTCAATGGACTGTTGCTTTGTCAGGTATTTTGTCACAGCAATGGAAAGACAAACCAATTTAAAAAAACAGGCAAGAACTAAACGGAGTTCTCTACGATGAAACACAAATGGCTGAGAAACATGTTTTTAGTGTTCAGCATCCTTAGCCATCAGGGAAATGCAGATTAAAACCACTTTGATATTTTGCCTTACCCCACTCTGAATGGCTAAGGTCCAGAAAACAAACGATGACAAATGCTGGTGAGGATGTAAAGTAAGGGGAACTCTTGTCCACTGCTGTGGGAGTGCAAACTGGTGTAGCCACTATGGAAGTCAGTGTGGAAATTCTGGCATTAAGCAGAAATAGATCTACCACATGATCCAGCCACACCACTCTTGGACATATAACCAAAGGACTTTACATCCTACTACAGAAATACGTGCTCAACCATGTCTATTGCTGTTCTATTCATGATAGCCAAGAAAGGCAAACAACCTAGATGTCCATGAACACAATGGAATACTATTCAGCAGTTAACAAAAGTGAAGTTATGAAATTTGCAGCCAAATGAATAGAACTGGAACAATTTTGTCTTTAAATTCAGTGTTCATGAAGGTTCGTTCATCTCATCCTCGGCAACCTTCTGAAGTGCATTTTAAAAACCTGAGCAAAGGGCTGGAGACACACCTCAGCAAATTAAGGGCATTTGCTGTTCTTGCCAAGGACCCAGGTTCAATTCCCAGCTCCCACATGTGGCTCAAAACTACCTGCAACTCCAGTTCCAGGTGATCCAATGCCTTCTCTAGGCCACCATGGGCACTTCATGCATGTGGTGTGCACAAATACATTCAGGCAAATTCTCACACACATACAATACAAATAAATAAACCTTTAAATTACCTGAACTATTGGCCCATATTTGCAAATGAAGTGATCATATTACTTATTTGTTTTGTTTTGTTTAATTATTTAATAACCACATACTTAGAAGAAGTATTTCATTACAACAGCATTGACATATTCAATAACAGTTTCCAGAGCTAAGATGCATCTCTTTCATAATTGGCTGTAAATTTTTAGGTTTAGAGTTGAATTAATACAGTTACATAATATTGTACTCAGTATAAACCCTATAAGACATAAAAGCAAATGAGGTTCTAACCTTTAAAAAAGATCTCCATTTCATTATTAAAATATACAGTTTCATACAGAAAAATTCATTTTTAATGCAATTAACACTAAGGTGTTTACACATGCATTTCTAATCCCTATATATCTGATTATTAAAATATCTCCATTTCATTTTAAAATATACTGTTTCTTACTGAAAGACTCATTGTTTTTGCTATTAACACTGAGAGGTTGGCACATGCATCTCTAATCTGTATGTATCTGATTACTAATCATAATTGGTTGCACTCAGATCCTTGGCACCTGTGTATGTCTATAAAGTCATTGGGTAGATTTCAATGGTAATGTTTATCACCTCTACTAATTAACATGACATAAATTTTTATGCTTCCTCTGCAAATATAATACATTTTTTAAAATTTGTTGACTTTTGTGTGTGTGTGTGTGTGTGTGTGTATCGCACAGAACTATACACCCACTTCTAGGATGGCACCCTCCCATAGCCTCCCTCCCCCACTAGAGCCCTTATACTCTGTTATCCCTGCTACTGTGTGCTGTGTTGCCAGCACCCCCAGCTGTTACCCACTACTTGTCCATCTGGTGAATCTAGTCAGCCTATCTAGAAGTCTTTGTTTTATGAGGGTCAGCTGTTCCTCATCTAGCAAAAATCAGTACCAGGCTGATCACATTGTTCTTCTTTCCAGAGCTGTCATGACCACAGCCTTCTGAGAACCTTCCCTGGGCCTGGCACTCCCATGGATGCCCATCCCATTTGATGATAAAGAAACTGGCCAGCACAGATTCAGTTTCTGAAGGAGCAGGACTGCTGGGGAAGGCAGAGTATGGGTATCACAGGCTCACTGGGAAACACAGGCACTCACAGGAGAGATGGCTGCCAGGCAGAGCATGAGTGGAGCCTCTGAAATGGTTGCCGTAGCTGGGGGCAGCCAGAGGCCTTGCAAAGCACTGTTTGTGCGTGGTGCTTGAGCCTCCTCCCATGTGGTGTGGTCCTCATGACCTCCAGTTAGCACCACAGACATACACTGCACACTAAATCCCCATTCTAGATGAGCAGGCAGATCCCAGGCCAGGGCCAGGTCACATCTGGGACAGGAAAGGCACCTAGAGAAAGCCCCTGGCTTGGAAGGTACATCCGCCAGCATATTGAGGACACTCACATCTTTGTGGATAAAGGAGATGTAGCCCGGTGACTTGGAAGTGTCTCTGAAAGGCAAATCACACAGAAGTTCACATATATTAGGTCCTAGATCATTTTCTTGGGAGCAAATCATGCATACACCCTTTCATCACCTAAGCTGTGCACTTAGGTTGAGTGGTCAGGCTGTGCTGTCATGAAACACTCCTGGGATGTCTGGGAACAAGCACAGTACTGACCTATCTCTGGCTCCTTTCCATTGTTTGCCCAGGAGAGTCTCTGCCTGGAGTTAACCATGGTCAAGCAGGACCTTTGACTTACCTTCACATAGGTGGAACTGGTAAAAGAAATGAGCCAGGGGCTCCCCCCAAGCCCATGTGACCCCCGAGGAACAGATCCTCAAATGACCTTAAGAGTACTTATTGTTTTTAATGTTTGCTTTTCTTATTTTAATATGAATTTTAGTCAAAGATTTAGAATTTTTATATTTCCCACTACACACAGCACACAGTAATATATTAATGTGTTTTTCTTCCATTTTAAACATTCAGATAAATAAATGCAAAGTCATTATTCTAACACTTTCATCTTAACAATATACCCATTCAAGAAACAGGTGTGATTTGTCATGTCCTGCGACACCAAGACTCAGTAAATACAGTTCCTAGACTTGGACCCAAGCCCTCTTGACATATGGCAGAACAACCATATCTCAACATTGATGAACATTGATGAACATTAATGATCTGTGCCCCTGATGATACAGGAACAAGTCCATTCTTGATTTTGCATAAGTAGCCACTGATATTATTTTTTATGCACTCAGAATTTGTACTGTGGAAGTAAAAAGTAAATATTGATCTTTACATTTCCTTCCAAATATTGGTCTTAAAATTGACTGCGACTATAATAATCATGGCCCCCACAAAGCCCTTTTAACATCTCATTTACAAAAGGTGACACACCTCCATTGATAACAGAACTCAGTATTCTTATCTCAACCATTTGGGGATTTGACTTTGCTGCAGTTCCACAACTTTCATAGCGGCCTGATGAGCCCCCATTTTGTCTAACAATATAAGATTCCAAGTACACATACGAAAAAGCTTTTCTGTGTAGAAATGTCAGTTGAATCACAAAACAGCAGTGCAAGAACCGTCCCACACGCAGTAGAACATGTGATGCTGCAACGCAGGCCTGAAACGATTCCAGGCACGCTGTCAGTTCCGTGAGGCGACCCAGAACCACCTCCTCTAACGCTGACCACACACAGTGCGCAGAGCACGCTGCCTCCCGCTGTTACCCTGCAACCCCAGTCATGGTTCTACCCTGCAGAGCACAAACAGGAAGTCACACAGTGCAGAGGCGCAGCCGAGCATGCGCTGCACCTGCAGTAGGACATAAGCACAGGACACACAGTTCTTCAGTCCGAAGGTCCTTGAGTCTGTCTCTCAGTGTTCTTCCCTCTGGCCCTCAATCCAGTCTTCTCCTGAGTGGACCTGTTGAATTTTTTATAGTTGAAATTGTAGCTCTAACATTTCCATTCAGTTCCTGGTCTATCTGAGCTGCGGTCACTCATTTGTATCGAGGTGTTTGCCGTTGCCTGCTGGGGTGTTTTGAGAATTGCTCTGTAAGTGACCAGCAGATTCTAACATCTGCCATCTTTCTGTTGCCATCCGTCCTTGTGCATGTCTTTCCAGGGTGAGCTCCTTCTCTCCCTGTGTGAGCTGAGATTCCCTGCTTGTACCAAATGCTTCCGTGTTGTGTAATGGAACTGTGGACTGCACAGCAGGCTTCCTGATAACACACAGTTAAGCAAATGGGCATAGAAGTCTGACCTCAGTACCGGTCTCTGTTCCTGGGTACAATGTGAGCCGTGTCTCCTGCAGCAGTGGGGCTTTAAATCAGTCACTGAAGGACATTTTCTCTGGGCATCTTAGTTCTGTAACAGCCTCCTAGTGCTGACCAGAGCTCAGGGTGCCTCATCAGACCTTGAGAGGGTAGATGTTTAGGCTTCTGCCTAGGTACTTGCCTGTGCTGCTCCTGGGTGCTGTCCTTGGCTGGAGTCTGCCCTGCTGAGCTTAGTTTACTGTCCTAGGGCTACAGAAAGCAGCTTTTGTTGGGACTCTGGTTTGTTTTCATTAAAGTTTGCAGGTACTTTGACTCCAATGCTGGATTAAACCGATGCTAGAAGGAATCCCACGCCGTTCAGTACCATAGGCTTCCTGGTCATGAGGCTCCTGACTTGGATTTTTCTTTCTTTCAGAGTCTCTGAAGTTTACTTCTTATATGATTTCTATGCCTTTTAGTTTAGTTCATGAATAGGGAAACATATTTCTATTTAACCTTCCTTGAATCAGAAGTCTTGAGACAAATTTTAAAGGCATAAAAAACTAAAGTTGAAACCAACCAAATGCAGGAACAATTGTGTTTGCATGCTTCTGGGGCAGGTTTTAAATGCTGATTGGATTCATAGAGCTCCAGCCAGGATCAATTAATGTGTGCCTAGAGGATGCTCCCTAATGTAAATATTAGCTTTGATAAAAGGTAATTAGGAAGGTAAAGCTATCAGGAAAACAAAATGGAGTCATCTCACAATCAAATACCAATTATTTAAGTACCATCAACTCCAGGATGTGACAAATAAGAAATTACAGGTTTTCTCTAACATTCATAACTTTCATTAGTTTTCCAAGACTTAACCCTGTTTCAAGAGGTTAAAGAGAGGGAAAAAATAAAGACAGAAGTAATATCCTTAAATGCTCACCACTTTCACTAAACAATTTAATCAAACATGAAAAATCAACATTGCGTCTGGGCTGCCAACTGGCCACACGCTAAAGAGTGTGTGCCAGGAGAGGAAGGCTGTGCAGAGCACACCCAACTGGAAGGAAGTGCCAGGGACACAGAAACAGCTTCAACCAACCTCACACAGTCCGTAAAGTCTGCATCATGTAGTATGTGGAAAAGCACTGTGAAGACATGTGAGCTCAGCATGAGTTAACAGCTCAGGCACCTCATCTTCCATAGGTGCAAGGAAGGAGAGCTAGAGAGGATGGAGCACTTTAAACTTCTAGCCAGTAGAAAGCAAAGGAAAATAAGTCACACAGTATTGATTAGGAGAAGCTAAGAATCAGACTTACGCTGAATCAGCCAATCTTGGTCAAGAAGGTTTTTATTGTGAGGTTAAACCTGTGCTTTAAGTACAAGAGATAGAATTTCTCAGCTTGACTCTGAAACCAGGTACTTAGTGCCAAGATCATGCCAACTGCATGAGGATTATCCATCTAAAGGTGCTGTTCTGCTGACATTCTGGGGTCATATCCAACATGGTATCAAAACACTGAGTTACAGGTTTGTTGACAGGAAATGTTTAATGTTTAAAATTTCATGACTGAAAGGTTAAATATTTTATTGACAGGGAACAATCTAGTATGTATGTGATGAATAAATATTCTCACACTGGTATGTGGTACATACTGTTTGTGTTTTAGTCCCTACTTATAAATTATTATGAGTCAATGATTTCTGTATGAAATACCAGATTGTTATAACTAGGAGTGATATCAGCAGTGCAATGTTTATCTTATCCATTTGTTCCAAGCACAGGCTTAATTAGTTCACAAGAAAAGGTGAAATATGCAATGTTTTAATTGTGGCTCATAAATGCATGAACGGTATCCAGTGAGGCCAGTGACCAGCAGCTTTCTGTCTGTCACTGATTTTCCACATGGTTACACCAGCACACGATTTCAGGAAACCATGACTAGCTTCCAATCAACCAGGCATGGTAATGCACACCTACAATTCCACACTTGGGAGGCAGAGGCAGGAAGATTGCTATAAATTTGAGGCCAGCCTGCCTGGACTACTTAGTGAGCTCCAGGTCAGTCTGCCTGGTTTTTCTGCAGCTTGAGAACTTTCCCAGCAAAAAAACAAAAAACAAAAACAAAACAAAAAAAAACAAAAAAAACAACAACAAAAAAAAAACAGGCAGGGCAGGTTCCCATTTCCATATGCAGAGCTGTATTCCTTGTCTTAGCCCATGAGGGCTCCCATATTAAAATGCTGTCGACTGCTTAGCTTTGGTGATAGAACCTAATTTTTCTTTCAGTTCTGGAACCTGGAAGTTCAAAGCCAACTGCTGACACTGTCAGTGTCTGGTGAGCGGTTTTCTTGTTTTCACTATAAACTTGTCACTGTACCCTCATGTGCAGTTGACAAGGAGACACAGTCTCAGCATTAAAGAGGAGCCATGGTCTCATCTTCTTACAAGGATCATGGGGACAGTTACTTTTCTCTCACTGTGTCTAAATACTTGAGAAAAGAAATGAAAAGAAAGATTTATTTTGACTCATGATTTCTGAGATTTCAGTCTTGACAGAGGACATGTAGAGCAGAGCACCTCAATTCACAGCAGCCGGGAGCAGCACAGACCTGCCACTGTAAGAGTCTAGGACCCACCCCCAGGGACACACTTCAGCAAAATCAGGCCCTACCTTCTTCCACTCGCCACATGCCAATAAGCCATCTGCCAAGGGATGAATCCATTAAGACAGAGCCTTTCCAACCCAACTCTTATCTGGAAATACCCTCACAGACAGTCCCAGAGCTCTGCTTTACAAACATTCCAGACGCTTCCCAAGCCAATCAGGTTGACAGTCAAGGTTACCTATCACAGTGGTCATGATGGTCACCCTCCCAAGATCTCATCTATTTAATCACCCCCGCCAAAGGTCTTCTCGCCTAATACCATCACATCATACCAGGGTTTAAGTCTTCAACACTTGATTTGGAATGAAGAACAAACCTTTAATCATAGCAGCATCTAAAAATCTTTTTGAAGTATGATCTCTATTATATGTTGGAACTCAAAGAACTGTTAGGGAAAATTATAGAAATTGACAGAAAAAAACTTCAAATAGTCTTCTGAATCACTGCCTACATAAGCTCAGAATTGCATATATTTATAAGGCACGCATACTGCATATAATTTATAGGTTTTTGAACTTGTCTGCTCCTTCTACTAATGTGGAATACTTGCCTGGGCTCACCCTTCGCTGTCTCCTCCTTAAGATAGAACAGTTTACCTTCTGCACCATTAAGCTCACCTACTGTTGACTTCTGCTGACTTTGAGTGCTGCTTCTGAATCACTGCCTACATAAGCTCAGAATTGCATATATTTATAAGGCACACATACTGCATATAATTTATAGGTTTTTGAACTTGTCTGCTCCTTCTACTGATGTGGAATACTTGCCTGGGTTCACCCTTCGCTGTCTCCTCCTTATGATAGAACAGTTTACCTTCTGCACCATTAAGTTCACCTACTGTTGACTTCTGCTGACTTTGAGTGCTATTGACACTAAACACACATATCTTCATTTCAACTTCCTGTGTCCACTGGAGAATCATTGTCAACCAAAGCTTGTCCCTTCCCTGAATACCTAAAGTACATGCTCCTCCCAGGATAGGGCTCCAGGCTGCTTGGGGAAAGGAGGATCATCAGTCTTGGTGTGTGTTTCTCCTGTGGCTAAGACAGACAAATACATATGCACAGTTTGACTCCATGTCTGATCACACCCCTGCGGCCGCATGCCTGCTGGGCTCTCTCCTTTTCTCACACAGTTTAAATAGGGAGCTCTCAGTCTCAGCTGCTGTGGGCTCGTTGACCTTAAATTATCTTTATAAATAATTTCTAGAATTTATTTTTCAAAATCTACAAAGAAAAAACAGTGAAGATTAATATGTTGTTATTTTAATAGGCATAGCATGAGGCATTTGATCAAGTCCTTTAATCCATTGCCAAAAAAAACATTGCTGAAGAGTGGGATCATTCCTGGTGACAGGCATGAATGACTGCTGGTCTGCACAAACCTTGCTTCCTCTGTGAATTCTACATCATCAATATTTCCTGGCTTAATGAAGGAGTTTAAAGCAAGTTTTAAATTGTTGAACTTCATGTCTTAACTTACACAGCAGCAGTTCTCCTAGGTTCTGGTAGCCTCTCCCCGACCCCATTTCCTCTGAATCTCCCCACCCTTCAGCCTCTCTTAAACCCTCCCCTCCCTAACCCCTTCCACTTGGTGCCACGTGTGTTTTACACCTTCCCCAGTCCTCTGCCCTTAAAGCCACTATTTTCCCCTCTTATGGTCCTTTCTAGTCCTGTGCTCCCTACACACGTTCATGCCTACATAAATGTGCATATATAAAAATTAGACCTAGGATCTACATATGAGACAGAATGTGGTATTTGTCTTTCTGAACCTGGGCTACCTCACTTAATAAATTTTCCAGTCCCATCCATTTTCCTACAAATTTCATAATCATTTTTCTTTATGACTGAATGAAAGTCTACTGCGTATGTTTACTGCATCTGTGTAATCCACTCAGCTATCGATGGACATCTAGATTATCTCCATCTCTTCACTATGGTGAATAGAATAGCCGTGAACAGGGATGTTTAAGTACCTCTGTAGACGTAAGATATCTTCTTTGGATACATGCCCAGGAGCGGCATAACTGTGTTGTATGGTACTTCTATTTTTTATCCACACTGATTTCCATAGTGGCTGGACCAGTTTACACTCCCGTCAACAGTGAAAAAGGGTCCATCTCTTCCCACACTCTCAATAGCTTTTGTTTCCATTCTGACTGTAGTGAGATGAATCTCAAAGCAGTTTTAATTTGCATTTTCCCAATGGCTAAGGAAGTTGGACACTTTTTGTTCTAACTGAATGTGTATGAATGTGCATGTTTGTAAGTACACTCATACTGCACAATATTCAGGAAGGCCAGAAGAGAGCACTGGATCCCCTAGAATTGTACCAAAGATGGCTGTTAGCTGCCATGTGGGTGCTGGGAATCAAACCCAGGTCATCTGCAAGGGCGGCCAGTGTTTTAGCCACTGAGTCATCTCTCCAGACCCAAGGAAGCTGAACACTTAAATAACAGTAATAACCAAAGAAGAAGACAAGAAACTGAACACAAGTGTGGGGGAGGGGATGAGAGAAGTTGGATGGGGGGAGAGAAGGGTAGATACTTTGTAAATACAGGTCTCATGCATGAAATTCTCATAAAATAATAAACATGTATAATTAAAATCTTCATTGCTAATGTTTATTTATTCTTTGAATCTCTGTTGAGTTCACTAGTCCATTTCTTAGCTGGGTTATTTGATTTTTTTTAGTTTAGTTTTCTGAGTTCTCTACATAGTCTAGATATTAATCCTGTCAGTTGTATACCTGGCAAAGACTTTTCTCCCATTATGTCTCTTCACTTAATTAACTGTTTTCTTTGGTGGTCAGAAACTTTTTAATTTAATGAGGTTACCAGTAAACACTGTCTACTGTAAATGTAACATACAACAGATACAGTACACAGTATATGCCACATGAGTCACACGGTACATACAGAACAATACTGACTAAAAACATGCTTAACGCTATCATAATTGAAAACTTTAAACTCTGTGATAAGTATGAAATATATTCTTATAGATATATCAAATATATTCTGGACATAAAAATATTCATACATGTGTCTGTATTTACATGCATATGTGATCTGTACATATTAATGGCTAGTAAAATAACTTTAAATTGGCAATCATATAAGCCTTGGGCACTGGAGAGATGGCTCAGGGGTTAAGACCACATACTATTTATTCAGAGGACCAAGTTCAGTATCAACCTCACAACAGATTATAGCTCCAAATCCAAGGGACCCAGCCTCCATGGGTACATGCCCTCGGGTGCATATTTTCAGACACACACACTTATGCACACAATAAAGAATAAAATAAAATATACAAAATTAAAAATTAAAAAATAAGTCTTATTGTAGGTTTGTCTGAAATTAGAGAATGTCATATTTATTCCAAGCATGGGAAAATTGGGAAACTGATTCATTGCTAAAGGAGAGAGTCTTACAGAATAACAGCACTGAGCCCTGTTTGCTTTGGGTACATTTTTTTTTAAAAAAAAACAATAGAAAATATTTTGTTATCTGGTAATCAGAGAGGTCTTACATCAAGGCCTGGATACCAGGACCACATGTGGAGTGAGGACCCCTGCAGAGCCTCAGGGGACATGGGAGGTCCATTCCAGAGAATCAGTATTCCCAGGACCATAATCTACAAATGACAAAGACCATCCTGTCCCCAGCATAAGAGGCAATGTCTCTGCCACAGGCAACTTGAGACACCAGCAGAGGGGGCTCTGGGGAATGTAGTCACTCAGAGAAGGCTGAAGTCCTCCATCTGCCACTCTGCTCTACCATCAGAATACTGCCAGAGGAATGTGGAGCTGTGGCTCATGGTAGGGGATCAAAGCTCCAAGCCCCAAGCACTAACTCGTGAGAAGGAATCCCAGTTCCAGTTCCAAGGGGATCATAATTCCAGCTCACAGGAGTAGACCACAGCTTGAGTTCACAGGAAGAGATCACAACTCTGACTCATGTGGAAGGAGACCACTCACACTCCCAGGACGAGACCACAGCTCCTGCTCACAGGAGGGCACCACAACTCAGGCTCATGGGAAGGAACCAGAACTCTAGAATTGTCATACATTCGTGACATCCTCTGCTTTTACTAAGAAGCATTTCATTTTAGGTAAAATGAGATATGAAGATAGTATCATGGCCCACGGTATATACCTTAGCTGAGGTTTGTACCTCTTACAGAGATAATCTCTGTCATTTTAAATGAAGACCATCATCTAAACTCACCCATGTTTAAAAAGATACATATGTTTCTTTGGGGTTACAAGGGAAGGAAATTTGTTCTATGAGGGGATGAGAAAAGACTGGCAAGAGTCATTGTCCACTTGGATCACATAAATGCAAACTCCATCAGAAAGGTTCTAGGGTGTGGTTTTACCATGCCACGTTAAGTAAACAACCTAACTCTTAACTTTAGCTTTTAGGAGTGGGCCCAAACTCAGAGGGCACCCATTCCCCCAGATGTCTCCTGGAGCTGTGTCCTGGAGTCAGGGCTCATGCATACTTTTATTCAAAATCATTTATCCATCTTCAACTGAGGATTTAAACACTTGGATCTACCCTCACCTTATCAGCAAGGCTTCTTGCTGGATCTTCATTGTTTTCAACAAAGATGCACCAAAAGATGTACCAGGCTTTCAGTGCCTTGATACGTTAATCCTCAGGAATACCCACATTCATTCATTGTCCTGGGGTGGAGTAGAAAATTGACATTCCTAGGAAGCAAGATCAGGTGCCCAGGTCACAACAGCACATGGTTCACTGAGTTTGCTTATGTTAATTAAAAGTCATTAGTCCAGATTCTGCACAATTTATAAGTCATTCCTTCAGTTCCCACGTCTGTGTTTTCTAAATGAGGAAGCCTGTCAATCTGGGTGCTCATGGATTATGGGCTCGTCATAGGCAGCGTGCTGAAGGATCTGCATAGCACAGCATGATGTCAACTTAGGTCTCTGGAATAGGTGGTACATGCAGCACATATTGGAAGAGGAATGTGACAGCTATTCATGCCAAGGAAAAGGTCTCACCTGCCAGGTTGTAGTCTTCTGGTATGAGTCTACCAGGTATGCTGCTGTTTAAGAAGGCCTACAGGAGCCAGCACAGATGCAGAGCCTCTGTTCCAACCAGTAAAAGGACAAATAGCTTAGTCATTTGTTGGCCTTTTACATAGTTTATATAAAATCATGGGTTATGACAAAACTTATTTTTAAGATGCTTTTCCAGCAGTAGCCACAGAAAAAATTGGGAGGAACAATTTTTAAAAATTAAAGAATAAGTTGTTTTTAAAATATTCAAAATATAATTTGTTGCTGAGCAGTTAACACTTAATTTCCCTGTTTTGTTTATACATTAAATTTTTGAATAATAAATGAGTTAGTATAATTATGGTTTGTATTTGGGGTAATATAGAGAATGTCATGAGAGATGTGAACTTCCCAAAATTGGCAAAAAGACATAAAAGTTTTAGAGACATAAGCAGGACAACTGCTTTTTTTTTTTTTCTTGATTCATAAAAGTGATTTTAGCAGCTTGAACTGATTTTTGTGTTCAAACAACAGTGAAAATAAAGTCTTAAAAAGTGTTCTCTCAAGATAATGATGTCCACTGATTGGCAGTCAGGACAGCCTTGTGTAATTTGTTGTGTTTCTACCTGTGACAATTGAAAAAATAACTTGACATTTAGTATGATGATTTCCTTCTTGGGGGCATGGGTAAATCTGTATGAGTGAAAATGTTTTGAAACAAAAACAGGATGAGTTCATTATTGGAGGCTTTAAACAGGGGTAAAAATTGATAACAAAAAAGATAGAGGAAAGAACCAGCGTGGCTTGAGACATTAGTGGGACCGTGTGAGAAATGCAGTGTGAGTAGGTTGGTGCATTGAAACTTAGTAGGGAATTGCTTAAAACTAGAAATGGCCAGGGAAATAGTGTCCACTGCGTGGCATCTGTTCCAGGAGTTACAGAGAATGTCATGTTCCATCACTGTGTAGTGTTCCTTTGCCTGCTTTATTCTCTATATCTGAAAAAAAAATAGTGTATTAGGAATGTGGGTATCTATTTATAAAAGAAAATGTTTGCATGGGGATGAATAAAATTCCACATGGACATAAAAGAACGTTTGTCCTAATAAACCATCAGAAGTTGGGTTTCCTTGGAGTAGCTGAGACCATAATAAGAATTCAACCACTATAATCAGATTCAGTAAGATTTGAGCAAACAAAACATTTTATAGGCCAATTTGAATTACCTATAATTAAACCAAAATATTTTAAAATGAGTTTCCAAAAGATTGTGTGGATTTTTAATTTTTTTTGTTATATCTAAAATGATAGCAAACTCCTTTACCTCAGGGCTAATGACAGAGCAGCAAAATAGAGGTCCATGAAACTGATCTCTCCATAAAATCTTTATATCAGGTAATAAGTGATAAGAAACTGTGGTTGGTAATATTATACTCCTTAGCTGTTCTCAAGGGTAGGCTGCTGTTTTCTTCCTCTTGGTCACTGAGTCAGGAGGCCAGCCTGTCTCATGAACATTCAAAAGACATTTTGAGATAAACAAGCTTGGGTCTGAGCTGGGAGGGACACATCCCATCTCCAGGGCCACCTTCTCCACTGAGTTCAAAACAGCACAGGACATTTACAAACATTCAAAAAATGCATTTGCTTTGTTTCACATTGAATCTACTGGTCTTGCGTTGGTAACAGGAAGTGACAAAGAAGTCAGAGCACTTGATTTTGAAGGGTCACTCTTTGATGTCTCTGTTTTTCTAAGTTCAGATATACGTGACCATCAGCACCCATAATCAAGGAGCGTCAAGCCAGAAACAGTACTTGCCCTTCCCATTGCCTCACGTCTGTTTCTCTCTGTAAATGGAGGCAAACTGAAGTATCTTCTCTTCTACAATGTTTCCCACTACAGGTCATTTTTAGTCTCTGGTTAAACTTCAAGCCAGGCTTGAGTGCAGAGAATCAGAGATCTAGGTCACACTGATGGAGGTTAAGGTGTCTTATCACCCTATCTAAATGTCTCTTGTTTTGCACTCTAGAGCTTTACATTTCTCCCCCATGAGTGAACATGGAAAGAGAGGCCCTGCTACCTCTCTTGCCCACAAGACCTGCCTTTTTCTGAACCCCGTTCCTCCTTATTAGGGACTCCGAAGAAGGTACAGCCTACTTGGAGTAGTTGGTCTCACCAATTTGGTTCCTAATACACTGCAACCATAACGAATTTTTATTTAACATAATTTTCGCTGGTTAGATTGATCCTGTCTGTGCAGGTCCTACCATTCACAAATCTGGAGTAAATATTGACCTTCCGCAGATTATGGAAGTCACCCAAATTCCAATGATTATAAGTTAAGGACGGTTTTGACTTCCTTGTAGGTTAAATTATTAAAATCCCCTAAATGTTTCCTTTGACCCCTTTTTTATTTATATTTTATAGGTAAACATGACAGTCCTCTTTAAAAGAAGAATTCACCCTGTGCACCATCAGTCTGGCTGTCTGCATTAGAAAAAAAACATATTTTAATTTACCATATGCAATATTGGATTAAATACTCAAATTTACAGAACTTGGAACACAGAAAACAGTAATATCTTAAAGAACTTGGAGAAAAGAGAATTATCAAAATGCTCAGTTTCTTTAACCTATCCATGTGATTTTAACTAGAAAATTAATTTAAAAGCAGAATGACAGAAACGTAAAAGACATTGAAAGAGTTTAGAATCTCAGAGAGACAGGCTTGGAGATCCAGGGAACAATGAGCTAGTATTTTCAACCTGACAACTGCCAAGCTGAATACAATATTTTTCAAAGTTAATTTCTTCCACCATTTTTTGCCTGAGGGAAGTGAGTTCCATGGAAGGCTGGAGAATTAGGAGGAAGTTCATGAGGTTCTATAAGACATAATTCTTTTGAAAGCACACCTCTTTCCTCTTGATAAGGCTGCATATGTATCTTAATTTGTTCCAAAGAATTAAGTCCTTAAATTGAACTGTTTCTAAGCAGTAGAATATTTGGTCATTATTTTTTTCCCAATATTCTGAATTAAGTGCCATACGGCTGGGATACCAGAGGAAATATGTCCAAAAAGCACTGAAAAGTTCACAAATTTTCTTTGATGATGCTTTAGTTCCAATTCATTTAAGTAAATTAATTCATTGCTGTGCATGTGCATTGAGTTTAAATGACAAAGACTCTCATTATGAAAGTAGAAAGATGGAAATGAATGTAAATTTATGAGCATACTTTCTTGCAGGTTGTATATATAGCACACTGGTACATCTATAATCTACAGCACACCGGTATACACAAGAAAGCCTTATGCTTGCTGTAGTGCAACCCCCCCCACCCCATGACTGAGAATGTTCAACAATTCCCTTTTTTCTCAGGACTTTTCAAGGCACCTATCCATGAGCGCTCTGATGCTAGCTACCAAGGAAAGCCTTGCACTCATTGGCACGGAACTTACAAAGAAGGCATAACTGAGACATTCCACATTTCCCCCTTTTCCCTCGGGACTTCTCTGACCACTGACTTGTGAGTTTAGAGTAGAGAGTCTCTTCCTCACACAGGCCCACAGTGCAGTGTTACCATGCTACATTACAGTTAATATAGGGATAAAACAGCCTAACTTTTAACTTTGGTTTTAAGAGTGGGCCCAAATTCAGAAGGCACCCATTCCGCCAGAGGTTTATTGGAACTGGGTCCTGGAGTCAGACCTCATCGATATTTTTATTCAAAATAGTTTCTTCAGCTTCAATTGGAGAGTCACAAACTTGGATTCACCTTTGTCTTACCAGCACCATTCTTTCTCATCTTGCATTTTCAATGAAGATGCACGCTTCTCTCAGCACTCTGATGTGTTAGTTCTCAAGCACACTACTAGTCACTCAATACCCTGGGCGCAGTAACAAATCGAGGTTCCCAGGAAACGAGATCATGTGCTTATGTCTCAAGAGCACATGGTTCAATGAGGTTGCCAATGTTAATTAAAAGTCATTAGTCCAGATTCTGCCCATTTTATAAAAGTTGCTCCTATACTGAGGGCAGGCAGATAAAAGCATAGTGACTCGCTGATGAGAGCTCTCTGTGTCATGGTCTTGGTGTATAAAATGAAGTGTATACTAGGAAATTTCTCCAGGGTACTGACCAGCCCCAGACAAATGTTTTCGATAATAACCCATCTTACTTGTATTTTCAGTATCATCAGAGCAGAACAAATACCAAACTGAGCTAGGAAAGCATGTACAGGAAACTGCAGAATGCTCTGATGGTACGTCCCAAATCACTCCAAATCCCTCCCTGCTGAGCTCTGAGGTGAGAAGCCACCGTTCTCTGACCTTTTATCTCTATTTTGGATTGGAGAACATATTTGATGTTCACACCAAAAAGGTATCACTGCTCTTTTCTCACATAAATGCAATTATTCTCCATGACACTGGGATACAGAGTTAAGAAAGACACGTTATGTGTGGTTTACCATGGCAGAAAGAGCAAGTCTGAGTCAGGGCTGGGCACATGGGTATCCAGTCCTTCCTCTAACTTAGTGACAAGATATGTCTCCCATTCCCACAGAGCCTAGAGGAGACACACTGACGTGAGCTTCACCTTCAATTTCCAGGAGGGCAGAATTTGATAGGAGCCAGGACAGTGAGAGAGAAAAGAAAAGAAACATATCTTCCATCAGCACAAAGTGTCTAACCAATTCAGCTTATGTTCAGAACATTTTAAATGGCATGGTTCTATGAGTATGTACAATCAGAGCCAAGCTTTAAGCAAAATTCTTTAGAACTAGAATGCCTTCTATCAGTTTCTCAGTGTGAATGGAAGTTGTGTTCTAGTAGTAGAAAGTTGAAATAGCTTGGAATATTTATCATGAAAACATATCAACACAATCTTATATGGTGCATATTTTATAAAAGATTTATGTGGCAGGTGTATAAATAAGTCAACAGAATATATGAATAAATAAGTCACGCTAGGTTATAAGCAAATGAAGAAAGGAAGAAAAAAGAAACAATGAAAATCGTAAAAATAAAAAACAGCCAGGTGACAGGTTTTACCCTAATAATGTCAACATAACCACAGCCACTTTGAATGAGAATGATCTAACGTACTAGCTATTTAAAAGAGAGCTTGTAAGACCGAAAAAGCAACTGAACTCAACTACATGGGTTTATAAGAAATTCATTGCAGAATGTGGGTTCAGAGGGGGAGAGTAAAGACACGGTGTAGACACTAACCAAAATGAACCCAGAGTGTGACTCTCAATGACAACAGAGTGGGGTAGGGAGCAGAAGGATATCACAGAAGGACTGAGGAATCCAGGAAGCCTGAGAAATGTGCCTCACCAAATCGTGTCCCTTCTCCATGTCCCATCCAGAAATGGGCCCCCTTGCTGCCTGGACCGGCTCTTCTGGCGGCCAATAAGCCACCTTCTCCTCTTGCCCCATGGCTTCATTCTCAGCATTGCAGCCTGCAGCCCTTCAATGCCCCACCCAGCCAAGGGGTGCTAAACTCAAAATCTTCCGAGGGCTCCGGTCAGAAGTGCAAAGTACTTAGCAGGGTGAAGAGGCCGCCCAGGTGGGGAATCTCTGGCCCATGGAGCCTCTCTTCCTCCTCACTTGGTGGCACTTGCTTTTGTTAGGAAGCCTCCAGCACTCAGGGGCTGGGCCCTCGGTGTCTGTGGCTGTCCCGTCTAGGAGCTCTGCCTCCTGCGTTCTGGAAAGGAACCTGACCCCATAGTGACTCACCCTGCCACATTGTCTAGCCAAGACCTTCACCTCACCTGCATCCTGATGCCCCTCGACTTGGTTTGATTCTGTCTGATGCTTTCATACCTTGTCTGGATTTTATAGAGGTGAACAATGCATGTACTTGCATTTATTATAGTGATGGTATGTTGTCTTGATCTCCCCTGTTTGCATTCTGCAGTGACCTCATGGGATTTACTCACATGTCCCAAACTCCAAAACAGTGCCTGATCCGCAGAAGTGTGCAGTAAATACATGACGGAAATCAACTGGTTAAACAAAATAATCTCCAGGTCTGTTTTCTGCCCCCTTTGTTTGTTTCCAACATCTTTGAGAAGGCTCCTGAGGATTGAGGGACACCCCAGGTCCAGGACCCTCCAGCCTGGCTCAGCCCAGCTTTGCTTCCAAGGAGAGTGGAACGGAAGTGCCTCGTGTTCCTAGCAAGCTCAAATCGCTAAAGGACACAGGCATTCTGAAGACACTTACTCTGCTCCTCCTTCTGTAAGGGGCCTGCCTTCGCAGGGGTCCCCCACCTCTCTTCCTATTCCCCCAAACTCTGTCAGACTCTAAGACAACACATCATACTGAGGAGTGGTTTTATTTCTATCACTATGGCTCCCTTCTTCCCACTAACAATCTGTCAATAAATAATTCCCATGAGTCTATAATACACCAGCATTCCTGATGCAAAGTGTGGCAGTCTGCCATCTATTTTCTGCCAGGTTTATGATCAGGATTAAGGCATCAGGCAGAAACCACGGAATGATGCCTAATATGGGAAGGAGAGGGCAATGTGAACCCCCCTCTCTCTTTCTCACACACACATATGTATGTATAATTTATGTACTGTATATGTGAGAGAAAGCAAGTCTGCTGGAGCAACCATCATTCAGGTGATAAGTCTCAGGACTGCAGCCTCAGACTCTGAAGCAGGTAGACCTGAGTTAGCATCAGCATCTCCTGAGCTTAATGGTTCTGGATATTCCTAAGTATACATGGCTTATTTAGGGGCATTTTCCTGAGACATGTACCTGCCCATTTGGGTTACATAGTAAAACTTTTGGAAATTGTTTAAAAAATAATTTTAACCAACAGAGAATTTACCAAAACACTGCACCATTATCTGTGCTCTTTAAAGCAAACATTGTGGGGCTGGAGAGATGGCTCAGTGGTTAAGAGCACTGGCTGCTCTTGCAGAGGACCCAGGTTCGATTCCAAGCACTCACATGGTAGCTCACAGTCACTTGTAAATCTAGTTCTAGGGGATCCAGAGGTCTCTTCTGGTTTTCATGGGTACTGCACACACATGATGCTCATATACACACAGAGAAGTACACATACACATAAAAATAATAAACCGTTTCAAGAAGAAAATATCACAATAATGAATATTTCAGACTATATAGTGTCCATTAACTCAGACATAACCAGTAATCCACTGTGCTCATTTCATGAAGGGAAGGGGATGTCATTCACAGCTGTCCTGGTCACTCAGACACTCAGGACTGTGATAGGTAAAGTAACCATGGATGAATCAGTTTATCAGGAGAAAGCACCAGGACACAGATAAAACTCCATCGGAATAGAGTTTATTAGCAAAGGAACACATGGGACAGATTCCCTTCACGGCAGAGAAAATGTCTGCCTGGGTCGTGAGCTGGGGTCTTTTAAAGGGGGAGGCTTCTGGGGGGTGAAGAAGGTGGGGAGATGTATTTTTTTTTAAGTTGGGCGTCGGGGAGCAGGAGAGCAGGACTGTTAAAACCTGTCCTCTTTAGAGATCAAAGGGGAAGCCTGCTGTGCTGGCCAAACAGTGGAGAAAAGTCTGCTTCTCTTGACTTCAAAGACCAGGGTCTTATCAACTCAGTTCCCTTTTCTCAGGGGCTTGTGAGGCCCTGTTGGTGAGGGGGCAGGGCTGTCTGAACCTTAACAGACTGACTATTGCACACATGTGCATGCCGTTCCACACCCTGGATGGCAGGTCATTGTCTGTTGTTCAGCTCTTTCTTGGGGGCTCAGAACTCCCCGGTGCTTTTGACGTTCAGGGAAGTACTTAACCTAGAGGCGGATGTGTATTAACCTTCGAGCTCATCAACCCTAGATGCTGTTTTTCTGCTCCCTGTGGAAATTGAGCCTGGGGGGATGAGAGCGACCTTATCTTCACACAGATTCTGTCCGCTCTTCAGACAGATCACATTTTACTAAAGCTTGTGAAAGGGCATGCTCAAATCAGAACCAGTCACTGTTTGCAAATTTCTATAAGCAGAGGCCTGACTTTAACTGAGATATGGGTATACCAACATGTCACAAGAGTGGCAGGATCCCAGCTCATCAGAGACCGCATCAGCACTGACATCAACATGTATATGTTTAAATCCAAGGGAAGCACCACCTACACTTAAAAATCCCTAAAACAAATAAATGCAAAAGGATTTCCTTGGTTCTAACAATTACCCCAATTATTGTTTTTAGCAATGAGCCCCAGATCTGTAATTCAGAATGTATTAAGTAGTTAGGGTTTCTTTTCATCAGGTCAATTACAAAAATCATTGTTCAGATTAATGAAACCTTTAGGTAGCCCTTTAAATAACAGACATATTAACTTTCCTTTAAAGAGTTTAATTTTAGATTATGTTTTGTGTGATTAGAGAAGGCTTACCTTTCTCAAGAAAATGTGATGTCCTGTCTTCCCTTTAAGATAGTAGTCACTCTTAAAAGGCCATCCTACTGCCTGAAGAGCTCAAGAAGCTGTGCTACAGGGCTCTCCCTGGGGCAGAGGGTTCAGAAGCCGTCTGTGCTGTGATTGGACAGCTCATAATTTATGGCACCTGGCCCCTGGGTTCTCCTTGTCAGGCATGCTCTGTTGAATAACATCGCAGGATGTGAAACTTCCCATCAAATGAATAAAAGTCTGATATTTCCTTTGTTTGGGGGACTTGCTTCAGGGATTGGCTCTGAAGAGGCTCTTCCGGCCTCCCTCTGTCAGACCTCTCCTGACACCTATATTCTCAATATTTCTCTTCTTTTCACAGTTAATAAAGCTCCTCTGCAGGTTTTGTCCCCTTCCCTTTGAGAACCCTGTCATGTTGATCCCTCCCACAAACTGGACCATTTCCTGGTCCGATCTCAAGACCTGATCCTGGTCTCCAGATCCTTTCTCCCAGTAAACTTCATCTTCTGAGAGGGATTGGGTGTGAGCTTTCTTTCCTGAACTGACCAAAGCTGCCATATTTTATTATTATTCTACTTACCAATGTTTGACTAAGTAGAGAAAAGGAAGTTGAACTTTCCTTGCATGGTTGGAGATGATCCTGTCTTGTTTTAATGAGTCAGTTAAATTTATTTTGCTTCTATAAATAGCACCGATGATTCACATATGACCACTCTAAAGTACACGAATAGACTGCATGCAGTTGACATTTCTTTGACATTAAAGGCACTTAAAATTTTTGAAAACTCCCAAATATTGTACTTTGATACAGAATTTCCAATCTATTGCCATTTTTTGTAATTGGCAGTTAAATGACTACATCATGGAAGTTTAAAATATACAGGTCAAAGATAAGATATAGCACAGGTATTTAAAATGAGTGATCCTTGGTGAAATGCCTGTTTAATTATTTATGAAGTAACTATTAACAAAAGGAATATCACTTTTAAACAAATCATGTTGGTGGGGAAATGCTCTCTAGGGCTACATTTCAAAGCCTTGGGTATAACAGCAATTCATACTTTGCATTAAGCTAGAAGGAGATCACCTGTTCTAAGAGCCACTCTCAGGTGAACTGCAAAGGTTCAGGGACTTCATAAGCTTCCGTTACACAGAGCATGTCAGTTTTAACTTTCTTGTTCCACTCCCTAAGTACCATTTCCATCTTGCTTTCCTCATTTTTAAGCCACTGCTACAAACAACTGGAGCAAACTGTGGGTCACGCAGCAAGGCAGCATGCCCTGGAACTGCCCAACACTGACATGAACTGGATCCATTTCAGTGTGATGAACTCCCGTGTCAGTGGGCTCTATCACCAGCGCTTTGTGATTTATACTCTACAGGACAATAATGTATTTTATTATTGAATCTCTTCCGTTGGTATTAACTGTAGTGGTTCCTGTTGAAGTTCTACATGTTCCCTGTTTCTACAGATGAGAAATTGCTCCCATTTAAGGCAACATGCCCAAGCTGCCTTTACACAGGTGGAAGGGAGCCACACCTGTTGCTTCTGATGGTACCTGCCACGTGTTTGCAGAATGCCTGGGGCCAGGGAATTCTGTACAGAATGGCAAGGATACAAAGATCCAATTTCTGTTGTTGTTGTTGGATTTATTTATTTTATTTTATGTGTGTGAGTGTTTTGACTGCATGTATATAAGTGCACCCATGTCCTTACAATGCCCACAGAGGTGATAAGAGTGCATTGGATTCCCTGGAACTGGAGTTTCAGACAGTTGTTAGTTGCTGTGTGAGTGCTTGGAAGCGAACCCAGGTCCCCTGCAAGAGCAGTCAGTGCTCTTAACCATGAGCTAGCTCTCCGTCCCTAAGATCCAGTTTCTTTAAAATGCTGGTATAGATGTGGTGATATACGCACCCTTGTATATGTTGTGAGGATATAAACTGGTGCAGTCATCATGAAAAACATCATAAGAATTTCTTACACAATTGAAAAGGAAAAACCACAATAAAGTCTGGCAATCCACTTCTGGGAATATATTTAGAGGAAACAAAATGCAATCTATTCCAATGCCTGTTATCTGCCATCCTCACCAGCAACCTCCAGTGCTCCAGAGTGCTCCAGATCAGAGCCAGAGAACCCTGCTCAGGCTGGTGTGGGGTTTGTGTCCTGGCCACTTAAGAATAACTCTGTAAGGACAAAAAAACTCCTTGGAAGTCTCTGATGACTTCAGGCCAAGTGTACCCACCAGTGAGACTTGGCTCACGGCCAGCACAACAGCTGAGAAGCCACATATAGGTGGTAAGGGAAGACAGTGTCTGTGGGCAGGACCAGGAATCTGCTGCCCATAGGAAATGCTGACACTTTGAGAGCTGGTTCTTCTCCCTCTGGGCGTAGAATCGAGATCAGAAAAGACTTCTGACCCCAGCTCATGAAAGGCCATTTTCCTGGTGAGCACCCATATAGAGCTGGGCTTCCAGTATGGGTCGCCATCTGTCACTGGAGCCTCTCTGAGGTTCTGCAGATAGTTCTCCTTCCCCACTACCCTCTCTGCTCTGGCTCCTGTCCTCCCTGCAGAATCCTGTGGGGCCTGCTCTGAATTCCTGGAGTCACACCAGGACTGTCTGGGCCAAGCCAGTGACACAACTGCCTGGACAGAGCGGACTGCATTGCAGAGCAGTTTTCACAGAACCTGGCACACAATCTCTCAGCAAAGCTGTATTTTAATTTCATTGTGTGTCCTACTTTACTAAACTTCCTAATTTTGTAAAAATTCATGAGATAGTCTTCACCTTAAATTAGATCATCTGATTCTAAACAATCAAAAGCAGTGTGAACAAATGAGAACAGAAAACAGTGCCCAGGAAGCTAACCACCCACCTGGAGTTCTGGTTGGGTTCAGGAACTAGGCAATAATAATATTTTGTGACTATTTGACCACCGAATTCAAGGGACAAAGGAAACAATGGTTTCAGTCCTCAGACTTTTGAGACAAGTCACTGAAATTCTCTGAAGGTCTATGAATACCAAAAAGCTTCCCATCCAAGTGCTGAGTGGTTTTTTGCATTTAATTCTCCTCTGGATAGTTTCAGATGACTTTTGTAGGGATGTGCTTAAAATAGACAAAAGGAAAACTTTACTGGTATATGCAGTGAGCTTTAAGTACAAATATATTAAATATAAAATACAAAACACTGTTCTGACAGATGAAGGCAGTACACACGGAGAGGAAGACTCTCCGGCAGCTGGCAGGGTGCCGGGGCTCTGTTATTCCGTGTTTGAGGATCGACTTCCATTTTTCTACACATTAAAGAAACCTACACAAAATATTCCCACAAGTTTGAAACTGCAAGGAGAGGCTTGTGGGATCATGTGGGGACTTTTTTCAGAATATTCTAGAACTTAGGAAGGACAGATGAAAGGGTGGTTGTGTACACAGGTGGCAGGTAGGGAGTGGGTTTTCTGCGGTTATTTTAACTGCCCTCGGCTCTTCACTCTTTTATCGGGTTTGTCTTTGTGCTCGGACATCTTACAGCATAAAAGAGTGCTCCAGGGAAAAGCACTTTCTTCTTGGGCTTTCACACGTGGTGTCCCATGAACACACAAAGTTTATTTCACCTGCTCTAGCATTGTCTAGAAGTTGCTGGTCACATAAGAGTCAACAGTCCCACCTCACTCATAACAATTAAATCTCATCACTTACTATCCTGCCCGTATTGGTTTGTTACTTTCCTGCTTCTTTCCACCTGTTCCATTTACTTCGTGCCCTCAATGATGCACTATTTGACAGCATAAGTATTTATTTGTTATACATTTATTTATTAGTTATCTATTTATTGTAGCATTTGGGATGGAAACCAAAGTTTGCTCATGTTCAGCAAGTGTCTTAGTTTGCGTCTCTGCTACTGTGAAAAAGCACAATGACCAAAATCAAAGTGGGGAGGAGAGGATTTATTTGGCTTACGGGTTATAGTTCATCATCCAATAAATCCCAAGACAGGAAGATTAGCCATCAGAGCAAGAGCTTGACTGGCCTTCACTGAAATGTGAACATATGTGTAACTTTTTTAAAAAATACAGTTTAATACAGAAAAATTCATTTTTAATACAACTGACACTAAGATGCACATGCGTTTCTAATCTCTGTATATCTGATTATTACTAGTCACAGTTGGTTACTTTCTGAGCTCCTTGGCATCTGAGCATGGATATAAACTCATCAGGTAGATTTCAGTGGTAATGTTTTTCACATCTACTAATTATTAAGGCGCAAATTTTTATGCGTTGAAGAATTATTTTTTTTTCTTTTTGTTTTATTTATTTATACACCCACTTCCCAGGTAGCAGCCTCCCATAGCCCCCCTCCCCCCACTAGAGGCCTTATACTCTGATACCCTGCTACTGTCTGCTGTGTTGTCGGCACCCCCAGCCATTCCCCACTACTTGCCCTTCTGGTGAATCTAGTCAGCCTATCTAGAGGTCTTTCTTTTAGGAGGGTCAGGTGTTCCGCATCCAGCAGTAATCAGTTGTCAATATTCCTTTAGATAAGATTGGGGTCTGCTGTTCATTTTCCCAGTTCTATGCTGGGTTACTATCTGGGAGTCCCTTTGGCCACCCTGGCCAACAACTCAAAAGAAGGTATCGCTTGTCTGGCATTGTTGCTTGTCATGTAGCCTTTAGCTATACATATGGACTCTTATGAAGTTATGTTGGCCCATTTAATCTTTGGTTATACTTTCCTTTTGGGTGTTTAAGGCCATAAAGTTGGTCCAGATAACCTAAGTGTCCCTGAACCGATGAGTGAATAATGAAAATGTGGTTCATTTATACGGTGGAGTTTTACTCAGCAGTAAAGAAAGATGAAATCATGAAATTTGCAGGTAAATGGAGGTAAATGCAGGTATAACTAGAAACTGTTATACTAAGTGAAGTAACACCGACTGAGCAAAAAAATACAATGTGTGTTCTTCCTCATATGTAGATCCTAGCACCAAATCCTTATAAGTGAGTATGTATCCAGACATAACTACAGGAACCAGGATAATGGAAAGGGAGGTAAAGGAAAAGAATCTGAAACAGGAGAACAGTAGGGAACAGGTCTACTTTCGAAAAAACCAGAGGGAACCATATTAATTGAACAACCTACTGACAAATTATACATACAACTAGCTCAAGGAATATAATATATATCTAGGCAAGGTTTATCTGAGAATGTTTGGTCTTTTCCCATGCTTTATCTACATAGTACATGGTAATTAAATGTATCAGACTGGTGAAACTAACCTTCTTGGTAGTTTAACAGCCATACTTTGAGGTCTATAATAATTTGGTCAGAGGGACATAAAGGACATTTTTTGATCCTTGCCCTCCTAGGTCGACTAGTTCCAAGGGACTACAAGCATCTCTCAAAATGTCCTATAATGGTGGTGTGTCACCTGTCCTCTTGATCAAGGAGGCCAAGGAGACCCCATCAGATGGACTTGAACCAGTGTCTAGTCTATAAAGAGGAGGGTCAACACAGAGGAATCATTTCCTCCATGCTTCCAAGTGAAGCCAACCATGGTCGAGCAGGACCTTTGACTTATCTTCACATAGGGGGAACTGGTAAAAGAAAGGAGCCAGGGGCTCCTCCCAAGCCCATGTGACCCCTGAGAAACAGATCCTCAAACGACCTTAAGAGTAAAAATAAATCGGTTTATCTGAACCAACTGTATGTGTAATTTTTTTAGAATGATGTCATGGGTCTGTCAATATGTACATATCATTAAAAAGTGAAAGTTATAGAAACATAACAGGCATTTTAGAAAATACAACTCTTAGAAATACATGTGTATTTCTTGTTTTAATCTTGCCTATCTTTCCTAAAGCATTCAATACTCATACTTGCAACTGTAATAAATTCAGGTTTTGCTTGTCCATGTCATATGCACAGGGCTGAATAGTCCCAACCCTCTTGCTGGTTTCCTAGCAGCCCAGGCTCCTTGTTGGGTCAGGGTCACTGACTGCTCTGCAATGGTCACTGCAGGAGTGTAGTGGTCCCTCAGGAGGCCCTCAGCTTCCCTGGGTGCCATGGTGGAGCAGAAGGGAAGGGCACTTCATCTGCAGAGACCCTGCCGTGCTTACAGAGATCTGCACTCTCCTTAAACATGCATGCCTTTCCAACATACCCTTTCCCCACAGAGGGCAGGTGGAGGGTCCTCATAAAGGACATTTTCCTCTTACTCCTCACCCCATCCCATCCATGATTCTTTCCTTGTCCTCCTCTGCCCTCTACAAGCCCACCTGGCTTCCGGCTCTGAGCTGCCATCATAAAACGCTCTGGCATAATAGCAAGGAACAGAAGAAGAGTGAGCACTCAGCAAACCACAACACAGACACCTTGGAGCTTGCAGGGGACAGAGGACTGGGGAAGCAGCGGGCCTCAGACCTGCCTGTGTCACAGCTGGTGCCTGACAGAAAGGACAAAGCTCTGAGAGTGTGGGCACTGGCTGGGATCCCAGCTCCACTCCACAGCTGAGTGTCAGGTTCTGAGACGTGTTGGACACCACAGAACACGCGAGCCTGGGGGCCTGGTTTTCAAAAAGCTTTCTTGAGACTGTCAACATAACAGTCACAGCTGTAGAACACATGGGGTAATTCAAACCTCTACCACTCACCAAAGTACTCCGTCAGCATCTACTTCCAAACTTTTTATTTATTTTTATTTGTATGAGTGTTCTGCCTGCATTCAGGTAAGTGCACCCATGTCATGCAATGCCTGTGGAGGCCAGAGGAGGTCATCAGATCCCCTGGAACTGGAGTTATGGATGGTT
>NW_008335593.1:1986827-1991819 GCF_000622305.1 Nannospalax galili | reverse complement strand
GTTAGATGCCATGTGGGTGCTGGGAACTGAACCCAGGTCCTCTGCAAGAGTAGCCAGTGCTCTTAACTGCTGAGCCACCTCTCCAGCCCCCTGGCATCCATCTTCAATGTATCTCATTTAATTTCCTTCTGTTATTCCTCTGTTCTGCCTTGTTTGGGGCTGAGCATATTTCAAACCCCACTCTATCTCCTTGTTGGCTTGAACTGTCAGTCACTTTACTGACTATTTTGTAGCAAACATCTCCTGATTACAGTCCTTATCTGCCCCTTCAAGAGGCCCTCCCTCCAGTCTCCTATTTCTGTGCTGATATCCTCACACACTCTTTATCCTCAAGTCATTGAGACCATTGTAGCTGTCAACACTTAACTGCCCTTAAGAGAAATTATACAATACAAATGTATTTTTCCATGAGATGACATTTTCATTGGTCTTCATTCCTTCTCCTGGATCCAGCACCGTCTGGCATCAAGGACCTTCTCCTTGAAGGACTGTCTCGTAGCACAGACACTGCTGAGAATGAATTCCTTTAAACTTGGATCTTTGAAAAAATCCTAAACATAGCTTTGGGATACCATATCTTGGTTAGAACATCTACATGGATGCTTTTACCTACCAATGTTTAAAAAGTGCTGCTCCACTTCTGATAAGAAACCTGTCACCCTCCTCCTGTTACCTCTCCACACATCACTTTTGCCTGTGACTGTTAGCAACGCCTTCTATGGTATGGGCTTTACTGTCAGTTCCTGACTTTTCTTGATGTGTTGTTTTTATATTCCTGTTTCATTTGGGCTTACTCATCTATAATGTGGATATTTTATATGTATATGGACATGATCAACACAAAAACACAACTCTCACCTCAAAGGGGATAAGAGAGCCAAATAATCACCTGCGAACAAAGATTTGGGTAACCCCACATTCCATGTTCCAGTGTGGTATAGCTTTTCAAAGAAAGCCATAAATAAAAACATTTTTGTAATATATTGGTAGAGACAGCAGAAAGGCAGATTATATTAAAGTGGGGAGAATTCTGCTATAGTCCTTAGATGCTATCTGACAAGCTTCTTAGCTCTTGGGTTGGTGGAAGCTGATGGTATGCTAAGTTAATACATTCCAAAAGGTTTTTAATCTGTTAAGCCAGACACAGAGGTGGGCAAGGAATGGCCATTTAGGGGGCTAGAGATGGCCCAAGATAAGTGGTAATTAGACTCTGGACCTACAACATTAAAAACTCTGTACAATCACTGAAGCTCTAATCAGTTAACCAGTCTTTCAAGAGGTTCATTCCAGGACAGCCCCCTCCCAGGAAATTTTATTAACAGTGTATACACAGAGTGATTGCAGGTACTTTTTATATACTATAGGTGTGCGTTGCTGATAAGTCAGATGAAGATACTAAGTATGCAGCTTGCATGCAGTAGTTTAAATAAAATGTGGATGTAGGTGGTTTGCACATACCTTAGATATGTGAGGTGACCTGTGAGGTTTATATAGGCTCTGTACATGGTTTATACCGTAGCTACATAAAGTTATACACACCATGTATACAGGTTGCTTTATATACTTTAGCTGTGTGGAGTTTATGAAATTTCATAAATCTGAAAACACTTTATACTATTATTCAGGTATTTTTTCTGTTCTCCCCTTTCTCCTCTGTTTGGGGGTCACTAAGCTCATGTCTAACAAGCCATTGACAGTTAACCCTCAGCTCTCTAGTGGGCTGATTATTTTGTTTTATTATTCTCTATTTGTGTTTCATTTTAGAGAGTTGGGTTACTATTCTTTTTGTGAAAGCCCAGCCGGGCAGTCATTGTTTCCAAGACATCGTTTTTAGAGATCTGGAGTGTGTGATGTACTCTGAGATTCACCCTTTGTGGGTGTCCTGCTTAGTGGCTGTTAATTCACAACCGAGGGGCTCTCATCACACCTGATGCTAGAGTCCCTTTCATCTGAAGACTCCCCTTACCACCGTGATCCTCTTCTTCTCCACCTGTTGCTCCAGCCTCCAAAGCTAATATGCTCACGGTTCTGATAAATGAGTTGTTGAACATGTTCTGCCTATGACAGGTTTCTTTCCCTTAGCATGCTGTGTTCCATGTCTACCCATGGCATAGCATGTACTGACTGTTCAATATTTTGTTTATTTGGGAGCTTGTATCTAATCCTTAAAAGATTTTAGGGTTACCTTTTCAGAGGGGGGAATGTTGGAGGGGCGGGAGTGGGCATGGATTAGATCCTATGGATGTGTTTATTATATTTACCCATTATTTGTGATATCTAAAAGTTGCTTTTATCTTTTAACTGTGAGAAATAATTGTGCTATTAACACTGGCATGCAAGTTTTGTCTACACATTTTTGTTTTAGTTGGCTAAATGCCTACGAACATAGGTTGAGGGACCTCATGGCAGCTCTATGTTTAGCATTTGAAGGATCCACTGACTGGTTCCCATGCACAGGACTGGTCCTAACTTCAGTGCTCTCTTTTGGCATTTTATTGCTTATCTTATTTTAGTCACTCAAGTGGATACGAAAGTGCTGGACAATTTCTCCCTGACTTGGTGGCTTTTTTTTAAAATTTTTACCTAAACTTTATTGAGAATTTCATACATATATATATATATATGGTATTTTGATCTAATCCATGCCCACTCCCACCCCTCCAACATTCCCCCCTCTGTAGAAGTAACTCTAAAATCTTTTAGGGATTAGATACAAGCTCCCAAATACTTTTGACATTTTTGGCCTTTGGAATACAGTATGTTGCTAACAGGCCCAAGGACATTTTGACTTTTAGCCAAGAAACTGGCCACATTTCTTTGGGGTCTTTTTACCCTAACTATCTAGCCAATTCATACCTCCTATTTTATCATGACATCCTCTGAAGGGGTTACACAAATTGTCAGTAGGGAATAGGGACGCAGACCGCTCTGGCTTCTTCCATGCTGAACAGGGACGCAGGGTGAGGCAATTGTAATAGCCCTTCAGTGGGTCTATCTAAAAGACTCCCAAATTGCATAACTCTTGTCTCTAAGGGGAAAAGAAAGTCCTTGAATCATGAATAGATGTGAAGGAGAAGTAAAGGCAAGAGTAATTAACGCTACAAGTTCTAGACAGGGAACTAGAAAAAAGTCAGAGAAGGACAATTTTCAAATGTTCTTATGAGAGTCCGTTGGAATTTCTTGACAAGGGCTTCCAAAAGCATCCCTCTGTTGGGTTCTTCTTCATTTTTCCTTTGTCTTCCAAGGCTGGACTAGTTGGCTGGGAAGAGTGGCTGGATACTCAGGTGAGGGTCCAGTGACCCTGCTTGGCACTCCTTTATGAGTGAGCACAACTGTCAACAAGCCCAATTGTGACGATGTTTAGCGATCAGGCTCAGCCAAAGTCGTGACGATGGTAGTTATTTCATACAGAAGAGACTTCTGTATATCACATCTTATTAAAAGGGCCTGGAATTTAAAAGGATTTGGTGCTAGGAGCCAAATATGAGGGAGAACATACATCATTTGTTTTTCTGAGTCTGTGTTACTTCACTTAGTATAACAGGTTCTAGATCCATCCATTTACCTGCAAATTCCATTATTCCATCTTTCTTTACTGCTGAATAAAACTCCGTTGTGTAAATGAACCACATTTTTATTAACCACAAGTCAGTTGAGGGACACTTAGGTTTCTTCCATCTCTTAGCTATTGTGAAAAGAGCAGCAACAAACATGGATGTACAAGTGTCTCTACAATAGGATGTGTCCTTTCGGTATATGCCCAGGAGTGGTATAACCGGGTCATATAGTAGGTTCATTTTTAGTTTGTTAAGAGTTCTCCACATTGTTTTCCATAGAGGCTGCACAAGTTTGAAATCCCAACAGCAGTGAGTGAGCATTCCCCTTTCTCTACATCCTCGCCAGCATTTGGTATCATTTGTTCTCTTGATCCTAGCCACTCTGATTGGGGTAAGGTGATACCTTAGGGTGATTTTAATTTGCATTTCCCTAATTACTAAAGATGTTGAGCACTTTTTGAGATGTTTCTGAACCATCTTTATTTCTTCCTTGAGAACTCTATGTTTAGATATTTAGCCCATCTTTTAATTGGATCATTTGGTTTCTTGATTCTTTGTTTCTTGAGTTCTTTATATATTCTGGATGTTAAACATCTGTCAGATGTGTCACTGGTGAAGATTTTTTTCCCATTCTGTGGGTTTTCTCTTCACTTTGATTGTTTCTTTTGCTGTACAGAAGCTTTTCAGTTTAATGAGGTCCCACTTATTGACCTTAATTCCTGAGCAATCTAGAAAATCCTTTCCTATACCTACATTCTGTAAGTTACTGCCAATATTTTCTTCTAATAGTTTCAGGGTTTCCAGTTTCACACTGAGGTCTTTCAAAGATAAGGATCTACTTCCAGTCTTCTACAGGTGGAGATCCAGTTTTGCCAGTACCATTTGTTGAAGATGTTGTCTTTCCTCCATTGTGTGTTCTTGGCACGTTTGTCAAATATCAGGTGGCTGAAATTGCATGTAGTCGCGTTTGGATCTCCAATTATGTTCTATTGATCTATGTGTCTATTTTTGCACCAGTACCATGATGTTTTTATGACTATGGCTCTGTAGTACACTTTGAGATCTGGTATAGTAATCCCCCCAGTGTTTCTTTTTGTGCTCAGTGTTGCTTTGGCTAACAGGGGTCTTTTGTGCTTCCATATGAATTTAAGGATGGATTTTTTTTCTAATTCTGTGAAGTACGTTATGGGGATTTTTATTGGGATTGCATTGAATCTCTATATTGCTTTTGGTATCATGGTCATTTTCACAGTCCATGAGCATGGGAGTTCCTTTCATCTACAGGTGTCCTTTTCAATCTCTTCCTTTAAGGATTTCACATTTTCATTGTAGAGGTCTTTAATGTCAATCTTAAGGTCCACTATACATGCATATATATGTGTATATATATGTGTATACAAATATATAAAATTACATGTATATTTCTAATATATAT
>NW_008335593.1:1985312-1986369 GCF_000622305.1 Nannospalax galili | reverse complement strand
CCAATCCAATTCCCTCTAGGACTTTGAACATAAATGCATGCTGAATTTTGAAAGCCTTTTCTGCATCAGTTGAGATGATGTGTGGTTTTTGTCTTTGAGTCCATTTATATGATTAATGACATTTATTGACTAGCATATATAGAAACATCCCTGCATTTCTGGGATAAAGCCTACTTGATTATGGTGAATTATCTTTCTGATGTGTGTCTGTATGCAGTTTGCAAGTATTTTGTTGAGATTTTTTGCACCTGTGTTCATTAAGGATATAATTTTCTTTTTTGGTTGTGTCTTTACCCAGTTTGGATATTAGAGTGATGTTGGCTTCATAGAAGGATTTGGGGAGTTCGCCCTCTGTTTCTATCATTTTGAATAATTTAAGTAGTATTGATTGGTGGTCTTCTTTAAATGTCTGGTAGAATTCTGCTGTAAATCCATCTGGGCCTGGCCTTTTTTATTAGTTGGGAGGCTTTGTATTACTGTTTAAATTTCCTTATATGTTATGGGTCTGTTTAAACTGTTGATGTCTTCTTGGTTTAACTTTGGAGATTGCCATGATTTCAGATATTCATCCATTTATTTTAGACTTTCAGATTTAGTAATGTATACGTTTTTAAAATATTCCCTTATATGGTCTGGATCTTTTGGTGTCTGTTGCGATGTTTCCCCTTTCATCTCTGATTTTGTTGATTTGGAGGTGCTCTTTCTTTCTTTTGGTTAACTGGGCTAGAGGTCTATCAATCTTCTTTATCTTTTCAAAGAATGATCTCTTGGATTCATTGATTCTTTGTGTTATTTTCTTTGTATTTCATTAATTTCTACTCTGATTTTTGTTATTTCTTCTTGTCTGCTGAGTTTGGGTTTCATTTATTGTTACTTTTCAAGTGTCTTGAGTAGCAATGTTAAGTCATTTATTTGTGTTCTTTCCAGTTTTTTGATGTAGGCACTTAGAGCTATAAACTTCCCTCTAAGGACAGCTTTCAGTGTGTCCCAGAGGTTTTGTTGTGTTGTATTGTCCTTTTCATTTAATTCCAGGAATACTTTTATTTCTTTCTTAATT
>NW_008335593.1:1983207-1984307 GCF_000622305.1 Nannospalax galili | reverse complement strand
AATTTCTCCTTTGACCCACTCATTGTTTAGGAGTGTGTTGTTCAATTGTCATGAGTTCGTGTAGTGACTAGGGCTTCTTCATGTGTTGATTTTGAGCTTTATTGCTTTGTGTCCAATAGAATGCATGGAATTATTTCAATATTTTTGTATTTGTTGAGGTTTGTTTTATGGCCCAGTATGTGGTCAGTCTTTGAAAAAGTTCCATGAAGTGCTTAGTAGAAATTGTATTCTTTGGTGTTTGGGTGGAATAATTGAAAGATGTCTGTTAGGTCCATTTACTGTATGGTATCATCTAATTCAGACATCTATTTATTCTTTGTCCAGTTGACCTAACGGAGACAGTGGGGTATTGAAATCCCCTACTATTACTGAGTTGCAGATAATCTGTGTCTTAAAATCCTATAGTGTTGTTTTTATGAATTTGGGTGCACCAGAATTTGGTGCATATATGTTAAGGATTGTAATATCTTCTTGGTTAACTGTTCCTTTGATCAGAATGAAGTGACCCTCCTTATCTGTTCTGATTAGTTTTACTTTGAAGTCTATTTTGTCAGATATTAGAATTGCAACCCCTGCTTGTTTCTTAGTGCCATTTGCTTGGAATATTCTTTTCTATCCTTTTACCTTAGGGTAGTACCTGTCCTTGAAGGTGATATGGGTTTCTTGCAGACAGCAAAGAGATGGTTTTGTTTCTTAATCCGTTCAGTTAGCCTGTGTCTTTTGACTGGGGAGTTCAGACCATTGATACTTAAGGTTATTATTGGAAGGTGTGTATTGGTTGTCATCATTTTGATTGCTGTTTGTGTTCTCTGTGTAATTTTGTGTTTCCTAGATTATACCTTTATTTTTTTTCTTTGGTTGCCCCCAGGGCATAGTTGTTTCTCTCCCTGCTGTCTGTATTAAGTATTCTTTGGAGGACTGGTTTTGTGGACATGTATTCTTTCAGGCTATTCGTCTCATGGAAGGTTTTTCTTTCCCCCTCAATTATAATTGACATTTTTGATGGGTAAATTATTCTGGGCTGGCATCTATTGTCATGTAGAACTGGAAATACCTTAGTCCAGGCTCTTCTGGCTTTCATAGTTTGCATTGATACATCA
>NW_008335593.1:1980001-1982981 GCF_000622305.1 Nannospalax galili | reverse complement strand
CTGTAGATTTGATGTTTTCATGGTGTCCCACATCTCTTGCATATTCCATTCCTGTGTGTTTTTAAATTTTCCATAATCTTTGCTTGAGTGATCCAATTCTTCAACTTTATCCTCCAGTGTTGATATTCTGTTTCCATTTCATTCATTCTAGCAGTGAGGCTTTCCCCTGTTGTTTCAAGTTGGCTTATTGAGTTTTGTACTTCCTTCTTCATTTCTGCCTGAGTTTTCTTCAATGTTTTTCTTTTATGAATTCATTCAGAAGTTTATCCCTATTTTCCTTTAGTTCTTTGATTCATTTGTTCCTGTGTTTTTTAAATTCATTGAATTCCTTGATCATGTTTATGATTGTTCTTTTAAATTCAGTGTCCTGGGTTATCTCTAGTGGGTTCTCCTTGAAGAACTCTTCTACAGGACTGGTGGAGTTTGGTGGGGACATAGTGTTTTGGCTTTCCATTTTATTATTCTTTCCTTGTTGTTTTGGCATGTGAATTTCTTGTATGGTTTATGATTCCGACATGAGAATTAAGTTGAAGTATACTTCTGTTTGTATTATCCGGGTTCCTAGATCTTTTCTTTATTGGTTATGTAAAGCTGGTTGGTACAGGGTTCAGGTTCTTTCAGGTTTATTTTGGAGAGAACTGATGGCTCCAGATCAGCTATTCAGGGGTGCCCACAGAAGCCCAGTTCAGGTTCCAGCCAGGTACACTCAGGCTTCCTTCATCACATGGAGGCAGGATCCAGGCTCTCTCAGGTAGTCCTGTGCATTTTCAACCCACCATGTGGAGGCTGGATCTGGGACTGTCAGACTGTCCCTTGGTTTCTCAGGCTCTCTGGTAGTTGGAGGCCAGAGGGAGGCCAAAACCTGGCACTCTCTGGAGGTCTGGTAAGCTCCCAGCCACTACCCCGATGAATCCACCTTCTCAGGCTGTGTGCTAGGATCTCAGCCTTAGCCTACCAAAGCCAGATCTGACTTTCAGCTTTACTGCTTTGTCCAGTTGAGCTTAGTTTTGCACAGGATGTGAGTTCAAGACTGTCCTACTTAGCTTTAACTGTCAACTTCACACAGCCTAAGATCATCTGAAAAGGGAGTCTCAATTGAGGGATTTCTCAGATCAGATTTGCCTATCAGCACGTCTGTGGGAGATTGTCTTGATTGTTAACTAGTGTAGAACTAGTGACACTAGAGCAGCACCCTTCCCTGGGCAGGTGGCCCTGAAATGCATATGGAAGCTACCCAAGCATGAGTGGTGAGCCACCAAGCAGCATTCCTCCATGGCCTCTGCTGTCCTTTGTCTGCAAGCTCATCAGTTAGCGGTCAAGCAGTCCTGCCTTCAAGTTCTGCCCTGAGTTCTGCCCTGACTGTCCTCAGTGTTGACTCACACCTGGAAGTGAAGGCCAAATAAATTATTTTTCCTCTAAGGTCCTTTGATAGGAGCGTTTCATCACAGTGACAGAAAGGAAGTTGTAACTGAGACTCACAGTCATTCTTTTGCAGGTCGCCCCAGCACCAGGGACTGTGACTCTTCCCACCACGTTGCCTTACATCCATATCAAAAGTGAACTCACTGTGGGTGTGGCAGTTTATGTATAGTGTCTGAAGACTGTATTGCCTGTTTAGCTCAATTTGGAACACTTTGCCATCTTGGCAACATTTTGTTTGCACCTAGTACAGGGGATGTATTTCAGTTTATCCTTAGCTAGAAATGTTACCAGGCATGTTATACTTTTTAGTGGTATTATGAACAGATCTGTTTTCTTAGTTTCACTTTCAGTTTCTCCATGGCTGTGTAAAGAGAGGGTTTTTGTTGATTAGCCAAAGTGCCAATCTAGTTAAGCATTTTTGGTGGATTTCTTGGGATTTCCTACAGAACAGATTGTATTAGTTTTACACAGAAAATCTTTAGTTCTTCCTTTCTCTTTTGTTTCCAATTATATGTGTGTGTGTGTGCGTATGTGTGTGCGCACATGCATGTTTGTGTGCGTTCGTGTGTGTCTCTGTGTGTGTAAGTGCATGTGCGTGCGTGCATGCATGTGCCTGTGTGCATGCGTGTCTGTGTGCGTGTCTATGTGTGCGTGCGTGTGTGTGCACGTGCATGTGTGTGCATGCGTGCGTGTGTGCGTGCATCTGTGTGTGCTTCTGTATGTGTGTGTGTGTCTGTGTGCGTGTGTGTGCGCGTGTGCGTGCATGTGGCGGGGGTGTGCATCCACTATGCAGGTAGAGGTCATTCTACGGTTGATCCTTACTCCTTCCTTTTGGGTCTGGGTATCTCTGATGTATTTTTCCTTCCCAGTTGTCTCAACTAGACTGTTGACAGTAATCCTAAGTAAACACGAGAAAGAAGCTTTCGTCTCCCTTCCTGTCTTAAGTGGACCTCCCAGTCATCCAGGGTGTGGTGCTGAGAGCAGCTGGGAGCTTTCCAAGGAGGGCTTGTCACGTTTTATGCTCTGTGCGTCCATCCGGTACAGCACATGTTCTGGCCTTCATTCTGCCAGTGTTTCACTCTGTTCCCGTTCTATCACTACAGTGTTAATAGGGCACATTACATCCATCTTTCAGATGTGAAATCAACCTCACAGTCCCACAATGCCTTCCTTTACCAGGCTGCTTTTCCACTGAATTGTGCCAGACTCTGTTTCTGGCAGTCTGTTGGGAGTTTCTGTCATAAGTTATGTTGTAGGCACACAGGTCTGTGTTTATCTTTTCTCTGATGCCACTGCCTTGTTTCGCTATCAAGGCCGCACAGAACAAGTCAATCTCTCCTGTTTTGAGGGAGAATTTGTGAAAGATTGAGATTAATCTTTCTTGAGTTCAGAAAATTGTTTGACACTTAACAGTGTGCTAACAATATTTTGTGGGCCTCACAATGGATGTAGAGAAAATATTTATAATAATTCTATTCTACATGGAAGAGGTCAACATATAGAACTAGGGGAAATATCTATAGTTCATTGGAAGGTAGTCCATTAAAAATGATAAACA
>NW_008335593.1:1963477-1979506 GCF_000622305.1 Nannospalax galili | reverse complement strand
ATAATTTATTTTTATTTTATGTGTATGAGTGTACTGCCTGCATGTGTGTAATTGTGCCCATGTCATGCAATGCCCAATGCCCATGAAGGTCAGAAGAGGACGTTGGAGTTACAGGCAATCGTTAGCCACCATGTAGGTGCTGGGACTCAAACCCGGGTGCTCTGCAAGAGCAGATAGTGTTCTTAACCATTGAGCCATCTCTCCAGTCCTCACAAATGTAATTTCTTTATGTTACATATGTGTCCTTATATTTACAAGTAAGGTAGGTGCTGGGACTCAAACCCGGGTGCTCTGCAAGAGCAGATAGTGTTCTTAGCCATTGAGCCATCTCTCCAGTCCTCACAAATGTAATGTCTTTGTGTTAAATATGTGTCCTTATATTTACAAGTAAGTGAACCTCCCGGCACTCATCAGAGAAGCTTCTTTTTTCCAACAGATGGAGACTATCACAGGGTTCCATGTCTGGTCAAATGCAGAGAATAGGTGTCTGTGAGATGCCCAGCCCAATAAAACGTCTACACCTAAGACTCAGGGAACATAGAGTTCCATGTCTGGTCAAATGCAGAGAATAGGTGTCTGTGAGATGCCCAGCCCTAAGTGATACATCTACAATAAAACGTCTACACCTAAGACTCAGGGAACATAGAGGAGCAGGGGCAGAGAGAGCATTAACGCACCTCCCCTCTCACCAGCAAAGCCTCCTCATGCAACAGAGACGGATTAACACAGAAAGCCACAACTGGCCAAGCTGCAGAGAATAAGAGACTGCAGAGTGTGTGTCCCTGGATAGGACTCTTAAGCCTCTACCACCAGGACTCAGGGATCGTTGTAGAAATGGGGACAGAAAGACTGTAAGAGCCAGGGGTGGTGAATGACCACAAGGAAACAGCATTTTTCTGGGCAGCTGCAGACTTGCACATATGCACTTACAGCAAAGTTGACAGCATGCACAAAACCCACGGAAACTCAGACCAGACAAAAACCCAGCATAGAAGGAGAAATGGGGTAAGAAGCCCCAGTCTTAGCAGAGGAACTGTTAGCAACTGATCACTGCTGGGTGAGGGGGTGTTGGTCTTCTTTAAGCTAGAGAGATTGACCAGGCACCAGTGGATGACCTCATATTGAAGACTATCTGAGAGGACACAGATTTGACTTGATCAGCCTTAACACATATGACAGAATGAATTAAATTTGGTGGTGGGGGCCTATGAGGAGGTGTGCATAGGGGAAGGGATCTAAATATGATCAAGATGTGCTATCTGAAGTGCACACAAATGCAATAATTTTTTTTAAATCAAGAGTGGCTACATTAGTATCAACTACACTGCAGAGCAAGTCTAGCCCAATTGACAAAGGGTAAGGAAAACCGTTATAATGAGAGAGAAAACTCTTAACGGGAAACTATAGCTATCTCAAAAAGGCATGCAACGAAAAACAGAGTTGACAATACTTGAGGCAAAATATGAAAGCTTTTTAAAGAAAATACGGGAATGCTTAGTTACTACTGAAGACTTCTCCTAAGCCTGACAAAGGTCTCTACAATGAGCAAGGCTGGAGAGAGGTTGCCTGGTGCAGGTGTAGGGTCAGCACTGAAGGGACACCAGCAACCAGTCTGCAGGATGCAGAGGTTCCCCTCGATGAGTGGCGGTGTCACAAGTAACACAATTGTAGAAATGTAGGAGAGAGGTTGCCTGGTGCAGGTGTAGGGTCAGCACTGAAGGGACACCAGCGACCGGTCTGCAGGATGCAGAGGTTCCCCTCGATGAGTGGCGGTGTCACAGGTAACACAATTGTAGAAATGTGAGCATGTAAGATCTTTTCATTGACTTGAGTTTTAAGTTTAAAGGAATGGAAAACAAAATCATCATCCAATCACAGTGTAGCAGGCTGTGGATGGAGATCAGTAGCACACTGTTCTCTAGGTTCATTTTGAATCATTTCATGGTTAAGATGTCCCTTTAAAGTAGTAGTCACAAACTGAGGAGGGTAAAGCCAACAGGAGAAGGAGCCACGAGAGAAATGGGGGCCCCCTGCCCTGGCTCAAGCTGTGGTCCAAGTAGGTGCATATTCGAGAGTGAGCTATTGATTTCATTTACGTCCTACAGACTACAACTGAAGAAAGAGAAAGTATAAAATACCAATCCAGTTTTGTCTGACCATACTGGAGAGCGTGCACATCAATAGATGGACTCTATATGAAATTAAAGGCATCAGTCAAGGACTTTTAATGGTGCTTTTGACATAGTTGACAAAGATGTGTACATTAATTTCTGAAATGTGTTTTTATTGACTCATTACAGAGACAGGCAGGGATGAGGGAACCTTTGTTTTCTTTGTGCAGACTGAGATGAGTTGATGAGCCCCAGCTTTACATACCATCACAAACACGTCCACGCAGGGCCAGCCTGACTAGAGACTGGGAATTGGTTGGCTTGCTTTTGGCAAGGTCAGCCTCCCCTACAATGAACCCTACAACCCAAGCCCTGCTTGCCACAATCATGGGAGGAAACACACCATGTCCAGCAGAGCAAACGTGCACTCACCTCTGTACAGGAAGGGCCAGGCCCGCCCTCTGACGCCCCATAATAAACAAATGGTGACCCAGCTGAAGGACAAGGACTGATTGGATTCGCCCATGCTCTCGTTTTCTTTAGCACTGACAGAGCTTTTTGAGACCTTGGGAAACTGATTTCTAATCATTTGATTTCTTTCAAAATTCCTTCATGAAACTCAAGTTTTGAAGTTTTCTCTAGAAATTATTAACGAAAAAATATTCACAAAAAAATAACTGCAGGAGAAAACGTGTTGTCAGAGGCATATTTCTTGGAGTGGAAGTCAGAGTCTTACACACCCACCTCCTCACACAGGTCTTCCATGCTGTCAGCCAGCCAGCACGGGACAGAAACGCCAGGGTAGGACACCGTAGCTACAGACCCGCCCAGCATGGGTACCGGGTGTGTCCTGAATCCCAGACCTCCCTGAAACACTAAGGACCCGAATCCCTCAGACTCAGCACCTAGCGGGTCACAGAAAACAAACAACTCGAGAGCCACCGAGCAGCACTTTCTATGAGAACACAGCTCGCAGACAACAAGGTGATCTAAGGGGCAGAGCTCTCTACTTTGTTTGCGTCTATTAAAGTAAATACAACGCGAAAGACAAGGCGAGGAAAACAAATGCTCAGTTATAAAGGAACTTGAAGAACTCCAGCAGCCGAATAATGGAAATGGCCTGGATCTTTTCCCCAAAACCCCATTATCACAAGGCGTTTTTCAACAAAATAGTTAACGTTGAAGGTGTGAGTGACTGAGCAATATTGAGGGTAAGCAAGAAGGCATTTGCTGTATTGTGAAGGTTCTTATCTGGAATTGTTTTAGTGTTCAAAGACATTTCCAGGATAACGCTGTCTCCATGATTTAATGTGCAATATGTCTTCAAGATAAACGGAGGGGAGCGGAAGATTGGCCTCTTGGGAAGAGAGGTGTTCAGACCTCGCTGAGGCTGTGTGGAAAGTCCAAGAGGTTGTTCAGTCTGTCTCCATGCAGAGACATCTGAAAATCCCCGTAGTGAAATTTTTATTCAACAGCGGTGGTCGTTAGTACCTTCTGTTGAACTGGAAGGGTGGCCTGTGGGAAAGATCCCCAGGAGCAGGTGTGGGATCTGCACTGTCACTGCACCGTCAGGAGGACCCTCTTCCAGGAAGACTCCCTCAGTCCGTTTTTCCCCAGCATGTTGCTCTGACTTTCGTGTATTGACAGAGTCAAAGTCACATGTACACAGGGTTAGCAGTGCTGTTCAACCGTATAATATAAATTTATAGGAATGCCTGGCACAAAACTGAACTCTCATACACACTGTAACATACAATGTCATTTACATGTTTATCACTTGCTCAATAGTTAGTGTACCTATCCAACATGACTTGTATATGTTGTAATATCAAATAAAGGGTCTATGTCATAAAACAAATATATTTATTTATATAAAGTATTTATATCATGATATGTAAAATAGCTATTTTATATGATACTTATCCTTTACAGATCACATACATCATGCAATAAATTATATCATAATTCACTTCTGTGGCATGACAACAGCTTACTACGTGCCTTACATGATACATTACATACACAGTGTTATACAATATATATTTTAAATGGTGTCACATTATAACAATTTTATATATAATTACTATAACAGATATTCCTATTATTCTGTGTGGTGTATTTACTGTTGATAGTATTTATTTTTTTGAGTAACAGTTGGCTAGTACATGATTACCTGATGTATTATTAATTATTGCACACAGTGACCCTTTGGTAATAGATCATATGTGGTTGTCTGGTATATTAGCTGTTGCTAATAGTGCCTTTTGGTAATGGTTGACTCATATGTGTTACTAGTAATTTTTACTAATTGTTGGAATCACGTACGACCACAACAACTGATCATTTAAGGAAACAAGAGCATTTGCTGGACTTAGTTGGTGTCTGGGGGCATTTGAGCAATGAAGCAGGGCTGACACCAGCTGCAACACAATGGCATGTCACAGGCACAGCGACCTTGGCCACGTGTGACCCTCAGCAAGACCATGAGGTTTATACTTTGAGAAGGCTGTGGTGGGAGAGGCTTAATTTGGTCCCAAGGAAAACAGGTGAGAAAAATTAGAAAAGGCAACAAATTGGGGGGAAGTTCCAGCACGGGAGTGTGTCAGCCTAGGAGTGTGTCAGCCCAGGAGTGTGTCAGCCCAGGTGTGTGTCAGCCTGCGTGTGTGTCAGCCTAGGAGTGTGTCAGGCTGGGAGTGTGTCAGCCCAGGAGTGTGTCAGCCCAGGTGTGTGTCAGCCCAGGAGTGTGTCAGCCCAGGAGTGTGTCAGCCCAGGAGTGTGTCAGCCTAGGAGTGTGTCAGCCCGGGAGTGTGTCAGCCCGGGAGTGTGTCAGCCCGGGTGTGTGTCAGCCCATGTGTGTGTCAGCCCAGGAGTGTGTCAGCCTAGGTGTGTGTCAGCCTAGGTGTGTGTCAGCCCGGGTGTGTGTCAGCCCATGTGTGTGTCAGCCCAGGAGTGTGTCAGCCTAGGTGTGTGTCAGCCTGGGAGTGTGTCAGCCTGTGTGTGTCAGCCCGGGTGTGTGTCAGACTGCGTGTGTGTCAGCCTGCATGTATGTCAGCCTGCGTGTGTCAGCCCGGGAGTGTGTCAGCCTGGGTGTGTGTCAGCCTGGGTGTGTGTCAGCCCGGGTGTGTGTCAGCCTGGGTGTGTGTCAGCCTGCGTGTGTGTCAGCCCGGGTGTGTGTCAGCCCGGGTGTGTGTCAGCCCGGGTGTGTGTCAGCCCAGGTGTGTGTCAGCCTGGGTGTGTGTCAGCCTGGGTGTGTGTCAGCCTGTGTGTGTGTCAGCCTGGGAGTGTGTCAGCCTGTGTGTGTCAGCCCGGGTGTGTGTCAGCCCAGGTGTGTGTCAGACTGCGTGTGTGTCAGCCTGCATGTATGTCAGCCCTGGTGTGTGTCAGCCTGCGTGTGTCAGCCCGGGAGTGTGTCGGCCCGGGTGTGTGTCAGCCCTGGTGTGTGTCAGCCTGGGTATGTGTTAGCCCAGGAATGTGTCAGCCCACGTGTGTGTCAGCCAGGTGTGTGTCAGTCTGGGTGTGTGTCAGCCTGGGTGTGTGTCAGCCTGGGAGTGTGTCAGCCTGCGTGTGTGTCAGCCTGTGTGTGTGTTAGCCCAGGAGTTTGTCAGCCTGGGGGTGTGTCAGCCCAGGTGACAGAAAGTGGATTTGTGCACCACACGTGGTACTCTTGGTCTAGAAAATATTTCCTAGCTCTTACTTGAGATGTTGCAACCAGCCACACATAACTGTATGAATCCAAGGGTCCCCGTGAAATCCGCCATCTGATCTGTCAGATGCTAATGTGCTCACATTTTGTGCACACTCAGATTTCACAACTTGACACATCTTATGATTGGTGCCTGCGTTTAGCGTCTCTTGCTTTAACTCACACAAAGCTGGGTGTGGTTAATTAAAGTGGTCCCATCTTCATCCTTAAACAAACCTCCTCAAACACAAAATGCAATGTACAGGTGAGAGAGCCGAAATAAATGTCACCTCCATGAACGCAAAGACAATACCTCACTGTTCCTGCATTTATTGACATCCACCCAGCTCAGATGCTGCTCAGATCTTTAAGTTCACAGATGTCTGGTAGGAACTGGGTCCTGAATCTCTTCCACAGCGGACTCCTCATCATTGTGTAAGGAATGACAATGAGTTTGACCGGCAGTTAGTGGTTTGGAGCCCTGGCCTGGATTTGAGTTCATGGGGACCGTATGCAGAAAAGGAACAGTCACCCTGTAGCCAGGCACCGCAGGGCCCTGTCCAGACCTAAGGTGGCTGTGCCCTTTGCCCCAGCAAGGCCTCCTAGGACAGTGGCTTCTGGGCCTTGTGAAATCCTAGCTGCAGGATTGAGTTTTCTGTGACCTGGAAAAGTTTTACAACTTTTTTCACTTAAAATTTGACAATGGGGAAAAATATACTCTACAAGCTTTAGAGTAAGTGGTTGTTTTATGAGCTCGTAAACAGTTCTCACTTAAAAACACCAAATACGTGCCTTTTGAAAGTACCTCAGATTTCCAAAACTACATTATGCGATGCTATATGCCTTTAATCCCAGCACTTGGGAGGCAAGGGCAGGCAGATCTCTGTAAATTCAAGGCCAGCCTGGTCTACATGCTGAGTTCCAGACCAGCTGGGCCTACAGGGAGACCCTGCCTCAAAAAGATCCCCCGCCCTCCCAAAGTAAGAATCATACTTAACAATTAACTGTAGATCACAGTCCTCTAGGGTTCCTTCATTTGGAATGTTCTCTCCCAAGTTTAGGAGTTTAGACTGTGGGTTCCTGTCACCTTCTTCTGTCTTTTTAGGAAGTTAATTGTAAGGATCTTGCCCCTAGCTTCTGGGCTTTGAATGGATGGGATGGAATTTCCACCACAGCTCTCATTTTAATTCATAACTGAATAACTGAATAACAAAAACTCCTCTGGTGAGTGGCTGTTGCTCCCTTTATTCCTAATCTTTTTAATTCAACAATATCTGCTTTTTGTTACTAACTTCCTTATTAAAATTAAGTGGAATTTTTAGACACAAAGTGTGCATATATTTGCATAGCTAAATCGACTTTTAGGAAAACATTACCATGGAAGTAAAATAACAGTAAAGGAAGCCAATTAATTAAATTTGTGAATTTTTAAATTGTCGAAAATAGGGGTTGAGTTATTCAAACCTTAGGAGTAGCATGTGAATTAGAGAACATTTAAATATCGAAGAGTCCAAATAGCTCTTTAATAAATGTACACACAGAACAAATGCAGTCAGAATAATTAAAGGCTTAATGTGTGCATATGTATTTGATGTACATGGCATGTATTATGTGTCTACATATATATGTGTGCATATGCATATGTGTGTGTACATTTGTATGTATTTACATGTGTGTACAGGTGCCTATTTATATTCATACACATATATGTGACTGTATGCATATCTGTATCTGTGTATATGTGTATAAATGAATATATGTGATATATATGTTATGTATATATGTGTGTATGTGTAAGTATACATATGTAGATATATGGATATGTGTTTATTTATGTCTGTATATGTGTGTATATAAATACATATATATCTGTGCATATGTGTATGAATGCATATATGTGTGTATGTGTATGCATGTATGCATATACGGATATGTGTATATATCTGCATCTGTATATGTGTGTGTAAATGGATACATGTATATCTGTGTATATATGTATATGTGTGTCTGTATCTCTGTACATATGTGCATATGTGGATGTGTGATATGTGCATTTGCATATATGCGTGTGTAAATGGATACATCTATACCTGTGTATATATGTATATCTCTGAACACATGCATATGTGGATGTGTGCATATGTGCATGTGTATATGGGTGTGTAAATGGCTGTATCTATATTTGTGTATATATATGTGAACGTATATATGTATAGGTACATATGTGTATACATGCATGCATATATGGCTGTGTTATATCTGTGTATGTATATGTGTGTAAATGGATTCATTTATATCTATGTGTATATGTATATGTGTGTATGTATCTGTCTGCACATGTGCATATGTGGATGTGTGCATATGTGCATCCATTTATGTGTGTATAAATGACTATCTATATATGTGCATATATGTAAAAAATATATATGCATATACATATATACCTGCATGCATATGTGGATGTGTGTACATCTGTGTGTGTATGGATATGTGAGCATATCAGATATGTGTATATCTGTGAGTATATGTATGGATGTATGTAGGTATGTGTGTGTATGTACAGGTGTTCACGTATAGGTATCGATGGATGAATGTGCATATATGAAGATATATGTTTGTCTGGATATGTGTACATGCATGTGTGTATATGTGTGTATTAAGTATGCATTTGTTCATGTATGTGCTTGAATATGTGTGTATTATATATATGTGTATGCATATATATATGCTTTTAAATGCACATATATATACATATATGCTTGTAAATGTGTTTATACATGTGTGTCTACATATGTGTTTTTGTGTATGTTTGTGCATTCATGTGTTTGCATGTGTGTGTATATATGAACATATGTTTATGGTGGCATAACAAGGGTCAGGTTGACCGGAACCCTCTGTGCATCATTGTGAGCAAGCATTCCCTGAGGAATTCTTTGACGTTTTTAAGCTCATCACCATGGCAGCCTTGTTCCTGCTGGCAGCTTGAGGGAACCCTCTGTGCATCATTGTGAGCAAGCATTCCCTGAGGAATTCTTTGACATGTTTTTAAGCTCATCACCATGGCAGCCTTGTTCCTGCTGGCAGCTTGAAGTTCATGAAGATGCTGTTCACCCACATCTGGATGAGTGGGACAGGGATGCTCAATTAAGAGCACAGTGGGAAACTACTGGTCTCCTCAGCTTTAGGAGTAAGTCACCACAGACATCAGAGAGCATCCTAGGGAAGCAGGATGTTTTGGCAAAAGACTACTGGTGACTTTTCAGAAACTGGTCAAGTCAGGTTCTCTGAGACAGCCTGGGTCTATTTCTGAGCATCAGATTCCTACAGGCTAGAGAGGAGATCAAAGGAGCCATTCTTCTTAGCCAGTATTGAGATGTGTGCTGTGTTATTATGGGTGACATTTCTCAGTCAACAACTTGAGAATTATGGGCTCCAAGGTCCAGAGTAGAGAGCACTCCTATGTGATGGGACATAAAGAAAGCAAAGACAAGATCCTAGGACCCTGGGTCCAAGGAGTCCCCTCCTCCCCCAGCACTAGTGTTCCCCAGCCCACCCTCCTGATCCCAGGCAAGCTGTCCCCACACCTTCTGAGCAAAGTTTCAGGAGCTCATTTTCTGGCTTCCACAGAAAGAACAATCTACATAATATGTTTCCATCACTGTGACTTTCTGTTCTGTTCTGCTGCCTGGCTCTCCAGATGTACAGACACCACCCTGCTGCACAAACTCATTTACAACGTGACAGGCGTCTCTCCACTCCCTGCAGGGAGGATTTTGTTTCTGCCACACTTAGAGATGCTTAAGAAGAGCCTAGAGTTTCAGCATGGCCCTAGGGAGCTCCATCCCCACAGAGTCCTCTGCTGAGCAGTGAAGAGAAGATGGATTCCCTCCCCATCCTAGCACCCTCAGCAAGCCTCTCCCTAAAGGGGGCAATTGGTGCACAGAGGGGGAACAGGGAGAGCTTGGCTCTGGAGAGTAAAGGACTGACAGGCAGCATTACCTTCCTGGACCCCAGTGCCTCAGCCAAGAGGGTGATACCTCAACAGATGGTCAAATATAGAGAAGGTAGAAACCCCTCTGCACCAGAGTCAGTGAATCTCAGACCTATTACCCATAGTTAAATTTATTAAGATGTTATCTTGATGTTTATCCTGTAACCATAGTGACGATTTCTTTGTCATTAGCTCTCCCTTAATCTGAGCCACTAAAGTCCTAAGGCTGAAGGAGGTGAGGAAGAAGGAGAGCAGTTTAAGTGGATTAGCCCTGCTGGGGGAAAACTGCTAACTTGGAGAATTAGCAGGAGAATCAGCTCTGAGCATTTAGGTCACCCCAGAAGCAAGTAGCATCCTTGCAGTAAGGGACCGGGGATTAGTCACCAGCCACCTTGGGATAGGAAATGAGTTTTCAGCCTATTTCATGTTGGCGAGAAATCCAGTTAGCACTTCATATAGTCAACTCGCTATTTGACCTCCAAGCCAGGAGGGAGGGGCTGTGTTGTCCAGACAGCTGTCCCTGCTCCCCGAGCGCAGCTCACACTGCCTGTGCAAACAGCCAGCCCTCCGTTAGAAGACACTTTGCTGCCAGGGAAACAAAGTAATTGTCAGCAGGTAACTCTCCTATTAGATGGCCACAGGCATCCAGGAGGCACACAAGCATCATCAGTGGGGACAGCATGTGAGAAATGTGAACTGTGCTGTGAGAGTCCTCAAGACAGGATGCCCTGGTGAGCAGCTGGAGCCTAATATTGTTAGCACCCCCCCAGGACCCTACCTCACCCCTATCCTGTGGTTGACCCCAGCCTGACTGACCCACACAGCCGCTCCCTCAGGGACCAGAGCATGGCTCCCAGAGTGATTGATTAATTTAAAATACAAAAGAAAGTCTAGACAAAAGAGCTAGAAATTGGAAAAATCACACAAGTCCCAACACACAGGGCTGGTGTCCAGGTATTCCCGTACCTCTGTGTGGTCTAAGTGGGTCTCAACATCAGTGTGGTGCCGAGCTGAGTTTAATGCCAAATCTAACCTAAAATCACAAAAAGATTGAGATATCAGTACCCAAGAAAGTGGGGAGGAAGGGCACAGGTGCATGCACGAAAAAATGCTAACCCCACAGGCAGCCTGAGCATTTAGGTCAGGCTGGGGAGGGAGGGCCAGGAGTTATGCAAGGCCTCCTTCCAGGGAATCGCAGCCATGTGTAGAAGGAACACGAAAGAAACACAGGTAAAGCAAAGCAAGTAGTCTAAGCAAAGAAATGCTTTATAAATAGTCCTGTTAGTGAGGGACTGGAGAGATGGCTCAGCAGTTAAGAGCACTGTCTGCTCTTGTAGAGGACCTGGGTTTGATTCCCAGCACCCACTTGGCAGCTAACAACCGTCCTAACTCCAGGGGATCCAATATCCTCTTCTGACCTCCACAGGCATTGCATGACATGGGTGCACTTACATACATGTAGGCAATACACTCATACACATAAAAATAATAAAATATTAATAAATAAGTAAATATTCCGGTTAGTGAGGAACAGGGAAAGTCACGGGTGTGTAAGCTGTCTGTGATGTAAGCCATACTGCAGTGTAACTCAGAAAAGCGTATGAGGCGATATATTTGATACCAGAGAAACCAGGGTCTCCTCTTATGGTTCTCAGTCTCAATAAAATAATTTAAAATGGATTCAAACAGAAACTCAAGGACAATTGGTGTTTTAAAAAAAAGGCTCAGGGCAAGCAAGCTGTAAATTCTGTCACATGCCTGAGGAGGAAGATGAAGAAGAAGAAGAAGAGAAAAAGTCATGTCTGAGTTCATGTGTAGGTCGGCTATGTGAAGGACAAGTAGCCAATGGGGAAGGGAGTTTACTAGAAGGTGTGGCGTCCAGAGTACCAGACAAAGCATGCTTAGGTTCTGGCCAGTATCTGAAAGAGAAAGACAGGAGAGAAAATAAAGGAAAATTTATGCCTTTCTGGGTCATGGCTCAGACATGACCCAACAGATCCTCAGCACTGTTCAAAGGACTGTGCTAGGAGTGGGAATTCTGGGAAGAAAAAGGGCATCATCTCACTAAAGAAAGAATGATTCTTCCTAGGACTTTATCATGCCTTAGGGTGAGCCACCCTCCCTGAGGGGTGGTCCCTGGGCCAGGCGACTGAGCTGCCCAACTGGATTAACTCTCAAGAGGGAGAGATGGCTTCTCCACCCAGACATAGAATCCATTCTTTTTGGCTAGGAGGGAGCAGATTTTCCTTAGTGGGCCTTCAATGCTACCCTAACGTATCTGTGTAGTTTTCAGGGTGCAGTGCTGCTCAGTCAGTTAGAACGTATTTTACATAAAGCATTCTAGCTGAAAGTAAAATTCTTTTGATCCTGGAGATTCAAGTTCTCAAAGGAGATGTAGATAGATAGATGATAAATAGATTAGATAAATGATTGATTGATTGATGATTAGATAGATAGATAGATAGATGATAGATAGATAATAGATAGATGATGATAGATAGATAGATAGATATAGATGATAGATAGATAGATAGATAGATAGATAGATAGATAGATAGATGACAGAGATGATAGAGAGATGGTAGATACATAGATGGATAGATAGACAGATAAATAGATAGATAATAAATAAATGATAGGTGATAGATGTTAGAATTCAGGATGAGAAGGGGGTGTGATGAAGAACTGGAAAACCTGACCTTCAGCAGATGCAGATAGCTTTATTACTTACTAGGAGCATGCATCCTTCCTGCAGGAATGGAGATTGTGGCCTCAAGGTTAGGGGAAGTTGCCCAGAGGGAAGGACTGGGGCTCAGGATCCAAAACCCTTCCCTGGTTTTGGTAGCAGATGTTGGAATTCTGGATGAGAAGGGGACATGAGGAAGTAGAAACAGAATCTGAGCTCAACGGGTGCAGAAAATTTTATTAGCTGTGAAGGTCAAGCGACTTCCCCATGGGAATGGAGGTTGGGCATCAGGGTTGGGGGAGGTCTGGTATTTATAGGTGGATGCAGAAAATCCCAGAAAGGGTTTTCTCCTTTACAGAATCCCAGAAGGTAGGGTGTGCCTTCTTGGGTGGTGTCCTGTTCCTTCCTGGGATCTGGGAAGGAGAGATGGGGAGTTCTGATAGGGGGGTTGATAAGGAATCAGATCTACAAAGAGGCTGCTAAGAAACCAGATGTCTTTTGCTAGGGGCATGTGCTCTTAGATAGATGTATCTCCCTCCTGGGGTGAGGAGGCAGGGTAGGGGAATGGCCAGCTGACCATTTCAGTCACTTGTCAGGTTGATTTTCTTTCATTCTAGACCCTGAAGACAAAAAGAAAGGAATGGGAAGGACATCCTTTTTCTCTTAACCAAGAAGGAGTCCTCTGGTGGAATAGAGCAGAACATCTGTCCTTATTCCAGGGACCCAGGTTCCTCAAGGTTCTGGTCATGTCCTTATCATATCTTCCAGGAATAGGGTATTACTTCAGGAAAAAGAGAGGGTTACAGAAGAACGCCAGACCCCCCTTATTGCTATCCCCAGCCTCTAGCTATGACAGAACTCAAGACATCTTTGGATTGGATAGTTGTGGCATCTCCAGTCTCAGGTAGGGACAAGATAATAAGTAGTTGATAGATGATAGATAGGTAGGTGTTAGATTAGGGAGATAATAGATTATATAGATAGGAAGATATAGGCATATACATCCAGATGATAGATTGTATAGTAGGTAGATAACAGATGATAGATGACAGATGGATAGAGTGATTGATGTTAGATGGATATAGATGATTGATGATGATAGATAGATTAGATAGATAGATAGATGATTAATAGATGATAGATAAGTAGATAGATGATAGATATATGATAAATACATAGAGATAGCTATATAGATAGATGATTGATAGATAGATAGATGATAGATGGATAGATAGATGATAGATGATGATGATAGATGGATATATAGATAGATAGATAGATAGATAGATGATAGATAAATAATACACAGATTGATAGATGGGTAGATAGGTGATTGATAGGTCATAGATGATATATAGATCAATGGATAGATAGATGATGGGTAGATAAATGGATAGATGATAGGTAGATGATTGATAGTTAATGGATAGATAGATAGATGAATAGGTAGAGATAGACAGTTATATATATGTATATATATATGTGAAAATCCTTCCTTAGGTGTGAGGATGTTATTTATGTACATTCACTCATGAAGACATTGGCAGCAAATGTTTTTATTTATGACATAAATATATTAGTAGGGATTACAGTCTGGGAATTCATCATAAAAGGTGAGGAAATTCCATGCAGTGGCTAATACTGAAATTATTAAAATACCATTCAAATATTTCCTTCAATGCAAAAGGTCTTCTGAGAAGACTGATTTAAATATTTAATCTTTAACCATTTCAACCTCAGCCACAACCTATTACACTGTTAAAAATCATACAGTCCCACTTCTCCATCAGAGCATCAGTGTCTGCTTCAGATTATACCCATGATGAGAATTGTAACATGTCTGAAATCGGGCAGAACCAGGGAGAGAGATGCTGCTGCAAGGGGCTAGAGTGACAGTCCCTCCTAAGGAGTGCAAGACATCAAGTGAGTAGATGGTGTGGCATTTTATAGATCTTCAGATTAAACTCACCCTGTTGGCATGGACAGAGTTCAAAAAAGAGCCATGTGAGTTACAGTGCAGGCTCTGCCAGGTGTGGCCCTGTTTGAGCAGGAACTCCTGCGGACACCCTGCTCTGCACCCACGGATTGGAGTTCATTGACCCCTATGATCCCAGACATGAGTGTCCTCTCTAAGCTTCTTACAGTGTTCTGATGTGCAGCTGGGGTACAGTCCACAGCTCCAGAAAACCAGTGAGGAGCACATGGCCACAATCCCCTCTTCAGGAGGCTAAGATACTTTCAGCACCGTGCTTCGCAAATTGGTGATTTCATTCTGGGCTCCCGTTTTCCTCCAGGCCCTTCCCCAAATCTTTCTAATAGTATTGATGAACACGTGCATTATTCTATAAGTTACACAACGCATGCACATGCCTCATGTCCCTTGGCCCTTTAGCAAAGTGATGCTAGATCTACTATGTGTGAATTTGCTATGCACCCTTCCACTTAGTGAATGCTTAGTATATGCCAACTATCACGTGGGAAATTGAGATGCACAGAACCATGATAGAATTTAGGAATGCCACATACAGTTGACATGTTACAGCAAATGAACATAATAGTATATGCTTGAATCACAGAGTAGCTGGTGTGTGCAGGGCTCTGAGCCAAAGCCTTAAAAATGTGGACTGGTTCTTTCTCCATCTTGGAAGGACTCTTTCTTCCTCCAAGAGTGCCACTACTGGTTCTGTCTGACAGCCGACCTGGTCAGATACTCATAAGCCATGGCACCCCTGTCGACCAGGGCACCCCTGTATGTTTTCCCATCACAGTACAGCCACAGCACAGACCACAGAGGTCTTGGAGACCTTCTTGCTGTGTGGGTTCTCAGGAAAAGTAACAGTGAGGGGACTTGGGGGAGAGAGATGGGGTGAAAAGAAAAAGAGAAGTTTTATTACTGGTGCCTGAGTAGATCTGGGGCAATAAAAGCTGCTGTAAAAGATGCAAAGAGGCATGGGGCCTTTGGGAGAAAGCAGATAAATTTATGTGATAAGTCTTGGACGGGTTTCTTAAAGAGCCCATGGATATCGGCTAACCAATTTTTGTAGCCATGTAGTTTAAGCCTCTCAGTTTATAAAATTATTAAATATATTATCACTAGTAAAGCTGCCTAAATGTCTTGTTCAGTAAATTATATACACATGAACTTAAATGATAGAAGAATTAAATGATTGGATGAAAGGTAGATAGGCAATAGTTAGCTAGATAACTAGATAAATGATAGATGATAAGCGATATAGATAAGATAGACAATAAATAGGTGATAGATAACAGATAGATATGGACAGATGATAGCTATATGAAAATGGCAAGTAAATAGATGATAGATAAGATAGTAGTAGTGGTAGTTTAGATAGAAGTTGATAGATTGATATATATATATAATATAGATAACTGATTAAATAGAAAGAGACAGATTAGACAGAGAGATACATGATGGTAGATAGATGACAGATGATAGATGAGAGAAAGATGGCAGATAGATAGATGTTAGATAGATGATAGATAGATGATAGATAGATAGATAGATGATAGATAGATGATTGATAGATAGATGATAGAG
>NW_008335593.1:1955466-1963392 GCF_000622305.1 Nannospalax galili | reverse complement strand
CGACAGATGATAGATGATGATAGATAGATAGATAGATAGATAGATAGATAGATAGATAGATAGATAGATAGATATGAGTGATTAGAGCCATAGGTATACAGGTGATCCATAGATAGACAGGTGACATATAATGTGTGTATACATCTCTACCGCCAGAAAAAGAAATGCAGAATGCCAATTACATCTGTTTTAACTTCTGTTTTTCCAAAGTTTGCAAATAATAAAGTTCAACAACTTTAAAAAATTTCAGTAATCCTAAAATATTCCATGTAAATTCAATAAATTATCAGTGTTTTCGTTCCACATGCTGAGCCCCAAATGAATCAATATTCAGAAGAGCCAAGACAAAGATAAAAAAAGCAAGCCGCTCCTTTGAAAAACAGAGAGAGAGAGAGAGAGAGAGAGAGAAGGCAAATATCCCTCCCTGCCAAAGCACATCTCTGTTTACAATCACTAATCATAAATGCTAGTAGCTCTATTTCAGTTTCCGACTCCCTGAATGTTTGTGGGATTAGACTTGCTTCATTTTATGCACATATTTTATATTTTATCATAATGACTGAATGTAAAATGTGTCACTTACTTTGCAAAAGTTATCACACGCTTTAAGAAATGCCTCCCACAGGTAGTCTATCCTTTATTTGGGCCCCGAGAAATTGTGCATCAGAGTCTTGTCAAAAATAGTGATGCTTTGCATCCTTGGTGTGTCAAGCACCTGGGAAGAGCTTTCCAGGGCGGCTGGTCTCCATGTTAAAAAATGACTCAAAGTTAGAAAACCCTTTAGCTCTGTTCTTCATGCAATGGTTATTCTGTCATTCCCAAGTATTGAAAATCTATAAATATGGAAAAGGATCTTAGTGCTTGAAATACACATTATTTTTATTTAAATATTGTTCATGCCTTGGAGGAAATTTGAAACAGTGAATGATGCACTTTTTAATATCAAAAGTTGCCTTGAAAACTTCCTTCTTGCCTTCAAATAATTCCAGAATCAAGCAGTGACCACAGTTGCTGTGACACCCTTAAGCTGAGGACCTTCCTTTGTCGGATTTCTCCAAGCCTCACAGCCATTCATTGTCGCTGGATTACAATGCAGGCTTTTCTACACGACCCAGCTATTCTTTCAAGTTACCATAGTTATTCATGTCACTATGAGTAGTCAGAGTCTGAACAGAGCAATGAAACGTGAAAGGGAGGTCTTAGTTTTTAGAACATTTTTCTTTTAGTGCTCCAGGACTTAATGACACAATTCAGTTGGACAATTGCACTTGATTTCCATGTTGATAGCTGAACTCTGAAATCACATAAGTCTAAAGAATGTGTTTGAATGGTGGTATGTGTGCTCCACATGAGTGGCATCTAGTGGAAGAAGGGAACTAATTCATAGAGAATATGAATAAACAGGAACTGTAGCGGGCTGTATGTACAAAGAATTGTCATCAACATGGGATGCTGGGATCCAGCCCCGCCAGGTACAGTGCTAAGCACATTCAGGGGCCGTCCCACAGGGTCTGCAGAACCTAGGTCCTGGGAAGAGCTTGCCAGGGCGGCTGGTCTCCATGTTAAAAAATGACTCAAAGTTAGAAAACCCTTTAGCTCTGTTCTTCATGCAATGGTTATTCTGTCATTCCCAAGTATTGAAAATCTATAAATATGGAAAAGGATCTTAGTGCTTGAAATACACATTATTTTTATTTAAATATTGTTCATGCCTTGGAGGAAATTTGAAACAGTGAATGATGCACTTTTTAATATCAAAAGTTGCCTTGAAAACTTCCTTCTTGCCTTCAAATAATTCCAGAATCAAGCAGTGACCACAGTTGCTGTGACACCCTTAAGCTGAGGACCTTCCTTCGTCGGATTTCTCCAAGCCTCACAACCATTCATTGTCGCTGGACTACAATGCAGGTTTTTCTACACGACCCAGTTATTCTTTCAAGTTACCATAGTTACTCATGTCACTATGAGTAGTCAGAGTCTGAACAGAGCAATGAAACGTTAAAGGGAGGTCTTAGTTTTTAGAACATTTTTCTTTTAGTGCTCCAGGACTTAATGACACAATTCAGTTGGACAATTGCACTTGATTTCCATGTTGATAGCTGAACTCTGAAATCACATAAGTCTAAAGAATGTGTTTGAGTGGTGTGTGTGCTCCACATGAGTGGCATCTAGTGGAAGAAGGGAACTAATTCATAGAGAACACGAATAAACAGGAACTGTAGCGGGCTGTATGTACAAAGAATTGTCATCAACAGAGAGACTCCTGGTGAGAACATAACAGGAAGATCCAGAGGGTTCTCTGAGGTGAGGGGACAGCACTCGCCATTCTGAGGCAGTGGACATTTAAGCTAGCTTTGTCATTGGTGAGGATGACCATCCATCCCTCAAGATACCCTCAGAGTGGTGGGAAGTCACACCAACCGCACTGAGAGCTCTGTTGGGGACTCCAGAGCCACCACAAACGCAGGCAGTCAGCATAAAAGTGAACACACAACAAAGGTCTGCAGAGAGCCAGAGCAGGTGTGTCAGTGCAAGCATGCTACAGCAAGCGTGCTATGGTGTGCCAGAGCAGGTGTGCAGAACGGGTGTGTCAGAGCAGGTGTGTCAGAGCAGGTGTGCAGAACGGGTGTGTCAGAGCAGGTGTGTCAGAGCAGGTGTGCAGAACGGGTGTGTCAGAGCAGGTGTGTCAGAGCAGGTGTGCAGAACGGGTGTGTCAGAGCAGGTGTGTCAGAGCAGGTGTGCAGAACGGGTGTGTCAGAGCAGGTGTGTCAGAGCAGGTGTGCAGAACGGGTGTGTCAGAGCAGGTGTGTCAGAGCAGGTGTGCAGAACGGGTGTGTCAGAGCAGGTGTGTCAGAGCAGGTGTGCAGAACGGGTGTGTCAGAGCAGGTGTGTCAGAGCAGGTGTGCAGAACGGGTGTGTCAGAGCAGGTGTGTCAGAGCAGGTGTGCAGAACGGGTGTGTCAGAGCAGGTGTGTCAGAGCAGGTGTGCAGAACGGGTGTGTCAGAGCAGGTGTGTCAGAGCAGGTGTGCAGAACGGGTGTGTCAGAGCAGGTGTGTCAGAGCAGGTGTGCAGAACGGGTGTGTCAGAGCAGGTGTGTCAGAGCAGGTGTGCAGAACGGGTGTGTCAGAGCAGGTGTGTCAGAGCAGGTGTGCAGAACGGGTGTGTCAGAGCAGGTGTGTCAGAGCAGGTGTGCAGAACGGGTGTGTCAGAGCAGGTGTGTCAGAGCAGGTGTGCAGAACGGGTGTGTCAGAGCAGGTGTGTCAGAGCAGGTGTGCAGAACGGGTGTGTCAGAGCAGGTGTGTCAGAGCAGGTGTGCAGAACGGGTGTGTCAGAGCAGGTGTGTCAGAGCAGGTGTGCAGAACGGGTGTGTCAGAGCAGGTGTGTCAGAGCAGGTGTGCAGAACGGGTGTGTCAGAGCAGGTGTGTCAGAGCAGGTGTGCAGAACGGGTGTGTCAGAGCAGGTGTGTCAGAGCAGGTGTGCAGAACGGGTGTGTCAGAGCAGGTGTGTCAGAGCAGGTGTGCAGAACGGGTGTGTCAGAGCAGGTGTGTCAGAGCAGGTGTGCAGAACGGGTGTGTCAGAGCAGGTGTGTCAGAGCAGGTGTGCAGAACGGGTGTGTCAGAGCAGGTGTGTCAGAGCAGGTGTGCAGAACGGGTGTGTCAGAGCAGGTGTGTCAGAGCAGATGTCCCACAGTAGGTGTGTCAGTGCAAGCTCACCAGAGCAGGCGTACCAGAGAAGTAAGTGCAGAGCAAAGGTGTGAGTGCTGTGCCCACTGAACCCACCCTGAATCCACAGGCCTGAGAGAGCACAAGGAGCCTAGCAGCAGTGTCCTCTGCGGACGGCTTGTGTTCTCCAGGTGGAATGATCCGGGGAGATTTCCCAGTCTCACTGTCCACCCCGAGCCCACGTCGGTCCCAGCAGCTCAGGGTGGAGAGAGGGGAAGCAGAAGTGCTCAGTGCCTCACCCCGCACCCTGGCCTTCAGGAGGTCCTGGACCAGCCTGCTGCCTACCTGGAGCCTGGGCGGACCCCTTGGCTGTCACTTGGGTGAGAGCTGCTTAAAGTCATAGGGCTCACCCCACCCTATGCCCTGTGCCAGCTACGTGGGTCACAGTTCTTCCTTAGGAAATGAGGAGTATGGCAAAATGGAGCTAAAGAACTTGATGTGCATAAAATTACTTTTAAAACAGCTCTCCATACAGGATTAGTTGAGTCAAACAGGAAGTACTCTCACACAATTGAAATTCAAAAATATTAAAATGTGCAGTGTCTTTTCTTGGATGCTGGCCACCAGTTCACCACCACAAAACCAAGTATTGTTTATACATGTTGTTTTCATGGGTCATTAAAGGGTTCATTTTAAAATGGTGATTTATTCATTCTTTGGGGGGCATTATAAGTTTGTTTTTTTTAATTCCTCATTTGGGGCTGAAGAGATGACTTGGCCATTAAGAACATGCACTGCTCCTCCAGAGGACCTGAGTTCCCAGCACCCACATCAGGTGGCTCACAACTGCCTGTAACTCCTGCTCCAGGGAATCCCACACCTTCTCTGGCCCTAGAAGGCAGTGCACTCATGGGCACATACCCACACATAGAACATATACACATAATTGAAAGTAAAATAAAACCTTTTAAATAATTTACTCTTTTGAAGAAATTATTGTAATTTTCAAAAACCTTATAAAATACATGCATATTAGAATGTTTTATATATCCTATATATATATTCAAAATTACATATTCTATAACCAATTACCAAAATCTAGAGGGAACTATTCAAGAATCCCCATTCAACCAAAATAATTCAATGGTTAAATTTTATGGGAAATTTACCTAAAATAGATACTTCAGGTCTTACATATTTAAAAGAATCAACTTCAAAACAAGCAAAGAGGTTTAATTTTTAAATTTCTCAACAGAATTTCCTGCTTCTGGGTCTTTTTGGTTCAATGATCTTATGTCCTTCTCCCTGTCAGATCAAGACCTTGACCTAAATTCAGACTTTCAAGGTCCCATACAGTCCAGGGGCCTCTGCTTGGAAACGGCCAGCGTCATCCTCTCTGGTGGCCGGATCCTGAACAGCATCCCAGAGCCAGCAGGGTCAGTTTAATCCTTCACACACCATTTTTGTATGCAGTATGGCACATAATACAGACAGTTAAATACTTATAAAATGAAATGATGGCACAGAGGGACCTCTGGGTCATCAGTGATACCCAGACTGAAGACCCTTCCTTTCCTCCTACAATAAACAAGGAGAAACAGACACTAAGGACCATGAAATGGAAACCAGAGTGACAGTCCTGACAGGAGGCCACTGGCCCACTCCGCTGACCAGCAGGACTCACAACAGGCGGCTCTCCTCCTGTGCAGATGGAGGCTGTCCACACCCCACAGACTTGTTGGGACAGACTGGCTTCTGGGGACAGGAGGCCCACAGAGAGGAAGACAAGAGGAATCTGGCTACACACGTCCCATGTCCTCCATCAGGAAAGTCACTTCTGAAAGAGGAACGAGAGGGCAGGGTGGAGAGAACGGTGTCTGGCAAAGTCCCCACACTGAGACAGGAGGCGAGAGATGCCACTTCTCCAGCTCCGTCCAGCGAGGGCAACGGCTTCACAGCAGTAACACAAACCACCGGACTCTCAACAGGATGCTCAGAGGAACTAGGGTTTGATCATTATTCCCAATACTTATCAATATGTACATGATTCATACTGTGTATTGCATACTATGACACCAAGCCTACTCCATAAGAACTGAAATCAAACTTTAGGAAACAGGCAAATAAAACAAACCACTTGGCGGCCTAGTGTTGAGGTTCCTGGGTTACTATGTGAGATGTCTCATTCACTGTGGGCAGGTGTGGGTCATGTAAAGTGTTGATTTGCAATAGTGGAAAACAAGATCTGAGAAGCTGGGAGTGTAAACACTTCGTACTGTCAGTGCTGATGTCTCATTAGGACGCCTGTCCATGGCTGCAGAGTTCTCGTCTCAAACTCTGCATGATGATCTGGGAACACGAACTCACCCCTGCTTGAAGCCAGGTAAACGAAAGATGAGGGCATGTCAGATTAACTTTGGGGGATCATAAACATATCACTTTTTTATTAGTTATGTGTCTGCACAAATGTGTGGTCAGAAATATTTTTAAAGTTCCTAATTAGGATTGTTATTCTTCTAGAACCGAAAGGAAACCAAGACAGCTGCTTTCCTCATTAAGGGATTCCTGCCTACATGGCAGCTCCCTCTAACAGGAGCCCAGAAGTTGGAGATGAGATTTAATCAGTCCGTTCTGTGTACCAAGCTTGCTGCATGCAGACCCATGTGCTGAGATAGCCATTAACTGCTGCAATCATCACAGAAGCCCTTTGCTATCACCTGTGCCCTGTTTTGGAGAATTCCAGATTTGAACAGAAACTCTGAAAGTCCTACTCGTCACGCAAGCCACACAGCTGAAAAGACTGAGCCAAGGTATCAGACCATACAATGCCACTTTGGACATTTAAGGTGTGAGGCCACTCTTTCTGCTTGCTTGAGGGTCAGATGAATAGAGGGTTGACATGAACTCAAGGTTCTGTGTTAGGCAGGGACAGATGCTGTGTCTTGGGGGGATTTTAGGAACCCTTACATCACAAGACCTCCTGTTTTCATCCACCCCTCAATGTACCTGAGATTCTCAGACCACGATTTCCCCAAATCTTACCTCTCTCACATGCTGTTACTACCATATGACACTAAAATCTGATATCAGGAAGTCAAGGAGTTAGATGTTTAGGAGCCAAGGAAAACTATAGGTGTATCTTAGAAGCTCTATCTTCTGACAGTCAGACTACTTCTTAGTGGCTAAATGTCCTTGTAGCTAAGGTGGGTTATTACTGCTGTTCAGACAGTAAAGTGCCAGCATGCTCCCACACATGTGCAGTAATAAAGGGTCAGCATCCTCAAAAGTTACAACCCCTCATAGCACCTCTTACACTGTCTTTTGACACCCCTACCTTTGTGAGATTTTCTCAAGGATCGTAGGAAGAAACACTTTAATAAAAGAGAGATGGGGGCTGTCGTGATTTGGGAGAGTAAAGGGATTACCTTACTCCAACATGCCACCTGTCTCATAAATATTTATAAAACTTTTTTAAAGTCCGCAAAGTAGAACCTGCTTAGTATCTCCCTGCTTTGGAGCAAGTTCATTCCAATCATATCTTTTTAAAATATGATGTTCAGTGCACAAAATGATCAGCTCATTCCCCAGATCTGAGTGGCCATCAACCAAATTGGAGAGTCATCTCCCTTTACAGGAGGTGAAGAATGTGCATTGAATGCTTCAAAAGTGGAGGGGACAAATGTCATGGCATTGCATGTGCCCTGAAAAGCTGACAGAATTTCAGGAAAGCCTGTGTTTTCTGGGTGGGGATGAGCTGCTCTCTCACTTTGCCCACAAAGTTTTAGGAAGTCTGGCTGCAGCTTCTGAACAGGCTAGAGGATGCTCTGCTGATGCTGATGTGAGTCCTGGTCTCTGAGCAGCCTCTCCTTGGAGAGTAAGAAGCTTTGTCCCTGCCTTGCTCTCCTTGAACTCTCTCACTCCTGATCATGAGCCCTGGAAGGTGGGAATACACAGGGTCTGCGAGAATCCCTGAGATGGGTGAGGTGGGGCATGTCCGCTGGACCACACAGTCCAGGATGGCTGTGAGGGAGGGGGCACTCCCGCATCTTCCTGCATGTGGCACCGATTACATTAACACAGACTCACCTTACTAAAGAAAGGCTGGCTGGGCCAGACCATGTGGCCATTTTCTCAAAGCATAAACTTTTTAAAAAACATCCATTAATAACCCTTCTTGAGTTTCTCGTGTCAAAATTTTAAAACTTGCAGCAGGATGAAGTAAAGATACACTTTAATGAGAACTTATGCTATACAGTATCATCAC